>NW_024372147.1:2942050-2998246 GCF_014805655.1 Passer montanus
GAAGGATGTATTTGCACTGGTTTAAGAATTGTCAGAAACTCATAATCCATTTTAGTGGATTATATGTATGTATGTATGTGTGTGTGTGTGTGTGTGTTTGTGTTTCTATAAATGTATACAAAAATACGTAACATGGAAACATTGTATGTACACATACACACAGACGTATAAGTCTAAACATAAGTGTGAATAGATATATATGCATAAAATAGTGAGAATGTCTACTGACAGATGTGGTATAAGAGGTGCTGTACTGCAAGCAATTTAAATGAATAGTAACCTCCTACATAGCACAAAACCATCCTCAGAAGACACAAAGACACAAATGTAAATTGGAAATTCCTTGCAATACTTTTTAAACTAAAATAATTAACAAACTATTAATATGCCATCTGAAATATTCTTTGAAATATGGAAATTCTCAATTCAGTACAATATATCTGCATCTATTAAAAGAAGTGGGAATTGTAGTTAGCGAAACTGAGTGATCTGAATGTATCCCATACATTAGTTTTTAATGGAAAATGGAAAGTGAGTACCTCAACTACATACGAGGTGGCACATGCAAAAAGAGGAAGAAGTAGATGCAATGTCTGCCAACAAACACTACTAATCTGTTTTCTGTGCTCCAAAGTCCTTCATCTGGGAGGAAGGCCTCAAGTTTAACTTTTTAAGAGACATTTATGTGCCTAAGCATATTCATTAAATGCCATCTGGGATGCCTGTGAGGATCCTTTTGGCTTCTAGTTCCCATCCATGATGGATGGAGATCTATTGTACCATATATATTAATATGCAATCTTTGGGGTACAAAGAGGAGTTGGAATCTCAGATGTCACAAGATAGAAGTAATTTATTGGATTTTGCCTTACATATGTAGATACCAGTTCCGGTCATGATCCAAGTTACTATTTAGAAAAAATTATTTTTGATTTTTTTTATTGTTTGTTGTAGAACAAAATGTCATAGGTTTGGTTATACAAGCTCCAAGTAGCCAAAACTGTAATCATGAATTATTATTCCCCGTGTTGAGTAGATGACAGCACTACCCTCTATTAGATTTTGCTTGAACTGCTGTGTAACATCTAAAAATTAATCTCAATGCTACCCAATTTACCAGCAATCAAGAATCTATGGTAACAAGTCACATATTCTTTTAATGCTGTCAATTACATACAACGGTCTAATTTTTCTTTTAATTTTTAAAGTTGCCTTGGTCACTTCTAGCTTCCAGGCTTTGTTTGACATATATGCTTTTCTCCAACAGAACAAGCACATCAAATGTCAATTCCTCATATAGGTAGTCAGAGGTTTCATAGCACATCAATCCTTAATCTTCTTGTTAGTCCAACAAATAGATGGCAATCCCTGACCTTTTTTTCCAAACCATGTTTTCCTGCCTTTGATCACACCATTAGCTCATCTCTGATCCTTTCCAAAGCAGGACATAGTATTCCTGCATGGTATAAAGGAGTGACTTTATGGAACTCAGACACAAACAGTGAAACATTAATCTGCTGCAGTTGTTGAAAACTTTACAGATTCACAGCCTTCCTCCAATCTGTCCCCATCTGTAGGCATGGGATGAGTTTTAGGTTTATGACTAAGATCCTTCTAGAAGCTGTGTTAAGGCAGATGAAGGAGAGGGAGGGGATTCAAGACATCATGGCTTCAGCAGGGGCATTCAGAGGGTAGCGATCAATGGCTCAGAGTTCTGATGGACATCAGTGACAAGTGGGGTCCCTCAGGGGTCAGTACTGGGACCAGTGTTATAAAATATCTTTATTAATGATGTAGACAAAGGGATCAAGTGCACCTTCAGTAAATTTGCAGCTGACACCGGGCTGAGTGGTGCTGATGACACACCTGAAGGACAGGGTGCCATCCAGAAGGACCTGAACAAGCTCAAGAACTGGACCCATAGGAATCTCATGAGGTTTAACAACCTCCAGCACCAGCACAGGCTGGGGATGAAGAGATGAGAGCAGCCCTGGGGAGAAGGACTTGGGGGTGCTGGTGGCTGAGAGGCTGGACATGACCCAGCTATGGGCACTCCCAGCCCAGAAAGCCAAACGTGTCCTGGGCTGCATCCAAAGCAGCATGGGCAGCAGGGGAGGGAGGGGATTCTGCCCCTCTGCTCTGCTCTGCTGAGAGCCCACCTGGAACCCTGCACCCAGCTCTGGGGTCCCAGCATAGGAAGGACATCAGTCTGTTGGAATGAGTACAGAGAAGAGCCACTAAGATAATTAGAGAGGTGGAGAAACACTTTTGTGAGAAAAGGCTGAGACAGTTGTTTTTTTCCAGCCTGGAGAAGGCTTTGGGTTGATGTTATTGTGACCTTCCAGTACCTGAAGTGAGCCTACAAGAAAGATAGAGAGACACGTTTCACAAGAACATGTAGAGACAGGAAAGAGGGGAATTGATTGAAAATGAAAGAGAGAGGGTTTTGATTAGATATCAAAAAATACTCTGCTGTGACGGTGGTGAGGCACAGGAACAGGTTTCCCAGAGAAGTTGTGGATGCTCCATCCCTGTAAGTGTTTAAGGCCAAGCCAGATGGATCATTGTGCAACCTGGTGTAGTGGAAGATATCCCTGCAATATGGGCAGGGAAAGGTGGTTGGAACTACACGATCTTTAAGGTTGCTTCCAACCCAAATAATTTTTTCATTCAGGAATTGTGTGATTCTATGATTAATGTGGGTTATGCTGATTTTGGATTTTTCTGATTTCATAATCAAGATGTAATGAGGTATCAGACCAAATATTTTACAGAAGTCTAAATGCATCAAATTAACACTATGACCCTTAGTAATCAAACTTGCAACCCCAGCAGAAGGCATGTCATGTTAGTTCACATGCATTTTTACAGCATAATAAGCTTATGCTGATTGTACTAAAGGACACTACTCTGAATTCCCCCAACAATGATTTCCACATACATAAATGATCCTGAACATCATCATAAATTTTTGTTTGCTAGCATGCAGAAGGAAAGCTGAGATGAATGTATTTGCCACAGGTATCGTTCCACTCAGTGCATGTGCCTTTTCCCCTCATTAGTAACTCTCTTGCATGAGGTTTTAAGAAGCAAGTTTTTAAACAGCCTACAATTCAGACCACAGGGACTTGGTAAGGAGACTGAAGGGGGCTTATAAGTAGGATAGCCAAGTGTCTTTGTGATAGTATTTATCTGTACAAATTAATGCTTTCAGATTAGAGGTGTTTTTAAAAGAAGCCAAATCTAGAACGTTTTGGGGTTTTTAGGTTTTTTAAACACAAGGTACGTTGAATAAATTTTTTGATACCCAGATAAATCTGGGAGCTGATCTTTACACTTTCATAGGTAAATCTGGCAGATTAACTTTGTTCTTTGTAGGAATATTATCAACACAAAAAGGATATTTTCATGGCAACATGATGCACAGCCTACTACATTCAGGGAACAATTTCTGCAACCAAAGACATTTACAGGTTTGTATTTTCCATATAACATTTCTTGAAGGAATGATAATAACAATGAAACACTTAAAAACAAGGGCACTGTTAAGACATTCCTTATCAGTTCTGAACAGGATTAATTTTTATGATAATTCCACTTGCCTACACAGTGTTCTTAGATGTGAAAAAACCCCATGGGATTAGGCCAAATATTGTCATGGTAACTGAAAGAGAGGGAAATAACTCCTAAAACAGTTTCCAATAAGCAAGAGCAGCTACCATTCCATCAGCAGCCTTCAATAGAATGTGACATCTGTTTTTCATTTGTTGTTTCTAGGCTTGAAGAAAAGCAGGATAATTGGAAATAGTATGATGTTCTGGGAACATATTAGATGAAAAGGCTCTTAGTGCTTTTTAAGTATTGGTCCATTTATCTTTAAAAACACCTAGCATGTACCTTCTTTGACCATTTATAAATTGGACAAGTTAGTTGGAAAATGTTCTGGACTCAACTATGCTCAAGCAGTGAAAGATCAAAGCAAGGTTCTTGCTTCAATAAGAACTACCATTTCAACTGAGAAGGGCACCTATTTTTGGAAATTGAGAAGATGCAAATGAATTAATTGTACGAAATTATGTGATTACTTCATATTTGGAATAAACTAACCCAAAGAAGAAACATGTACCAGTACTGGTGTTTTCCACTTCTTTTATTCAAGACACCACTATGTCTGACACATGAATTTAAGATAATACTCTTAACTGTACTGCTAAGAAACAAGCAGACCAAAACCAGTTGTGGAACCTGAAGGCAAGGGAAAAAATGGAAAAATAAGTCATAGTTTTTACCAGCAAAGGTGGTTAAAAGTGAAACAGTGTACCATTGAATTTTACCACACATTAAGTTTTTAATAAACTATTTGGAACATTTCTAAGAAGCTGATCATTGACTGTTAAGTGTGCTCAAGGTTAGAAAACCTTGTTTGTTCACCCAGGCTAGACAATGCACACACAAATAAAAGCTCTTTTGTCCTATGAAGCCATGAGATGTTTATACACCTACTTATCAGGTAAGAGGTTGATTTTAGGCACTCATGGTTTTGCAGTAGAAGATTACAAGTTAGCTTATGGTTAGAAGCTAGGACATTTGGTAGGAGTTAAAAAAAAAATAGAAGAAACAATGTTTTTACTTTATTTGTCTTGAATGTTATTTAACTATGTCTTCACAACAAAGAAGAGGAAAAAAATAGGAGAGAATAATAAAAACTTAAAGCTTACCTGATATTTCCTAAAATTCTGGGAGGATAATACTGTATGAATGACTTGTTGATATATTCTTTGTGAAATACAGTCTAACTAAATTTCATACACTGGTCACCTCTGCAGCTTCTTGAAACCTCACGTTTCAAGGTCTGATAAGGGTCAGTACAAAGGGTGTTGCTTCACTCACTTGTAATTTTTTGTAAAAAGATCACGACACCCAAAACACTTAAGTCAAGAACCAATAAAGTGTCATAAATGAGCATCTTTCAGTTTATAAGATTAAATCAAAGCAAAATAACCCAAAACCCAACACATCACCAAGGTAAAAAACTCACAGATCCATTCCCAAACAATTTAAACAAAAAGGTAACTGCAAAATGGCTTATTTCATGTGCAATGTGCTACTTGTGCTCTTTTTCTCTCTTCATACTCACAAAAATGTAGCTACAAATTATTGTTAGCATCAGTTCTTCCACTCCTATTCAATCAGGTAATCTGTGGGGCATCACTAGACTGGCCCAATAACTATAGATAATGTGCTAGATGTAATTTCCAATTTGAAAGCTTCGCTGTAGGAGCACTTTTCCAAAAAGGACCTAAGGTTCAAAATAAATTTATTTCAGGCTGCATTCTGTATTTGAAACTATATACTGACATTGTCTTATGCATAGTTTGGCACCTGATTTTAGTGCTACAGTAGTGCATCCTGATATCTTTGACCTTGCCTACTGCTGAATAGTGTGGTGACATGACTCATAACTTTTGAATTCCCTGGCCCAGGATCAGGTTGCTCATGTGTGTAATCCATGCTGTTCCCAGATATTCTCTGGGTAGGGGTGATAGAGAAACTGCTGCTCAGCTTAGGCTCACTGTCCTGCCTGCTGAGGAGACTGTTACAATAACAGCTATGTTTACCAGCTCTCCAGCAGCCAGGAAATTCTTAACATTAGGGCAGTTCAGGTACAGTCATATCTTATTAGCGTGCACAAGAGCAAAACCAAACTGAAATAATGAAAATGATTGAGTGTGGGGGTCTTTGTTTATAGAGACATTTCAAAAATAAAGCTCACTTATTCTTGTGACTATTTGTCACAGCAAGGCCAGCCTTAATTTTTTATTTTTTCAATTTTATTTTTGCTTACCTCTCTGCCAGTTTCAGGCTTTATTATCTTCAGTTATTTGCCTGAATAGCAACTTCATACACTGAAAAGACAGCTAATAATCAGTGACCATCACCAATGGGGGGCAAACACTGAGGAATTTCATTCTTGATGATTGACCATGGTGGTTTTGTCACACTAATACTATATGAATCTGACCTGCTAGGTTAGGGCAGGTAAAAATTAGTGAGCATAAGGCAGCCTGCATATGGGCCAGGTTCTCAAGGAAACTGTCTCTCCAGCCCATTGTCCACTGGCTCACTGCCCCCCTGGCATCCCTCATTGTCCATTCCATTGCCTCCAGAGGTCAAAAAAACAACATGGGGAAGTTGTATGGAACTTTTCAAGCCCTGCTGCTTCAGCTCCCAAGAATGCTAGTGTTGGAGAAGGGGAGAACTTGGGTTTGGAGAGGAGAAGCCACAGGTGCAGTAGTAATTTTTATTGCTGTATTGATTAGAGGACAAACTTCAATGTGTAGACATAATAATAAACATAGAGATAGCTGCTGCCAGCTGTGAAAATCTCCTTATGTAGCTGGAGATTATGTTGTAGGGCTGAAAATGAAAGAAGAAACTGATTTATTCTCACTGTTCATTACTGCAATTCAGAGCAATTTTTTTAAGGTCACTATCTTCCATTCTAAGGGAAAATGCAAACATTAATCTTCATATACTGTATCTTGGAAACCAGTGTTCTGGATAATTAGTTTGCTATCCTCTTTGTATGTGCAGTCTTTTCATATTCAGCAAGAAGGATAGCAGTCTAATCATCTGTGCTGTACATATGGGCTTGAGTACACACCACAGTTTAAACAAACAGGACATGATTGCTGTCTTCAAATTGATTATACCTTCAGTACGCTTTTAGGGTCAGGTTTTTTTTTAAATTTCAAATAGTGCTTCTATTATTAGGTCTAACCCCACAATAGTACAACAGGAAACTCCTATCTCTTGCTTGGATTGTCCAAGCCAAGTCCAGAAGTGGCAAGACTAAGATGGAGATGAGTACTGGCCATTCTCTGAATGTTTGCCTTGGCTTTAGGATAGATTTTGCTGGCCCTGTTAGTCAGAGCACCTCTAGCTTACCTGTCCAATGCACTTCCCTTGTGGTGCATTTCAGTGTGCAGCTACATTTTGACTATGGTGTGCATGTCCCATGTACCATCATACTGCAGGCCTAACCTTGGTTTACGAGGTCATTTAGATTCATCAAGCAGGAGCCCATCATTCTCTACATGGAACTGAAATAAACACCACCAGAGACAGTGAGGTTAGCAAAAAGCACTAACTTCTGACTTCTTTTTGTCACTGTGAAAATATCCATCCTCCTAGACAATACCAACCTGTGTGACCTCTCCCACTCCCAAAGAAACACAGACAAGAAAAGATGTCCCACAATACCAAAAATGACTAAAATCTCAGGTTTTGTTAGTTCTGATGAACCTAGAGGATGTCACCAATATTTTCAATATGATGGATAGTGAAATTTTTCCTCCTTTACATTATTTGGAGTTTCTTTTCTGCCTTAGAGGTCAGACTACAAGCAATAGGTTTTGCTCTGCTGGAGATGGTGATAAATGAGGTAGAATTCAAGCCACCCGAGGACAGAGACACACCCATATTAATGATGTTACATGCATGTTAATTCCTGATTTCCCAAGTAGCTGCTAAATAATCACATGATGCTTCAACAGCATTAGTGAATAATATTTAAAAGACACTGAAGAGACTGATCAGGTGCAGGTGGTAGATAAGGGCACCAGCTAATGGCACAATTCCTGGACAGTCTTCATATACTCTTCATAAAGAACTTTACCCTGCAAAATTCTTCTTCCCTGATGAATTTCATATCAAAGACAAAAAATAATTAATGCATCAGGAGCAAACCCTCAGAAGTCTAATCAAGATTTATGTGACCTTGCAGTGACCACTGAATCTTTCCAATGGTTCTCTTTCCAAGCCTGGCTCCTTGAGTCTGCCTGAGCCAAATGAACTGGGACATTTGCAAGATCAGGTCTTCCTGCAGGTCACATTTCACTTTTTAACCTTGGTCCTGCTGGTAAGCCAGTGTCATGCAGGGATCACAGCTCACTTGCTCCTCGGTAGAGCCCTGCAGTTGTGGTTGCCCTCTGGGCTCTGAAAGATAGGCCACTTTTCAATGCTTCATCCATCCCTGCTCTTGCATGGTTTGTGGTTTATTCTCTAAATGTTTGTGAGAAGATTAATAGTGTTACTGCTAATGGGCTCCTGGTGGTAACTCAATATCCACAAGGGCTCTCAGGGACAGCCCTTTTCTCTCTTTTCTCATACCCACATACTCAATCTAGAGATGCCAGAGAGAGGAGAGGGTAACTAGGGAGGCAATCCCCTTTCCTGAGCTGCTGTGTTCCTCTGCTTGCATACATATACACACATACAGGCACAAGTCATGGACACCCCATATCCTTCCACCAGCCTGCTTGCTTCCTTACCTTTTATGCTCTCCAGCCTTGTACGGAGCAGCCATGACGAAAGCACCCCTAATAATCATGGTGTCCAAGGAGGGGTCCTCATGGGCAGCCAGCATTCATAACAATACAGAATTAACTGCTCCCAATCATTATAAGCAGAGTCATTATGTGAATCACTTACCCAAATGCTAAGAAAAAGCTGAACTTAGAGCAACACTTTGTAAGTGTAAATAAAACTTCTGTGGACAGCAGTGACCCCAGGACTTGGGTAGATTAGGACTGCTATAGAATTCCAGGAGACCCTGACAGATGCAGTAAGATATGTAGAGCCTGAAACAATTTAGAATTAGTCTATGTCCTCTCTTAAGTTTTATGCATAGTGAGGAAAAAGCACTCATATTCCACTTTTGGACAACAGAAGTGAAAGTCTGTGCCTGGCCTGCCTTTAAATTTTCCTGCACAGAGCTACTACCCACAAAAAATTAAATCTCGGTCTCTGTTTTTTCTATGTCTGATAGGACCCACTTGTCTTGTGCAAAGCAGACCAGGGAAACAGCAGTAACCAGACTATAAATCTCACATTTACCCCCATTGGCTGCTGACTTATATGGAGGATCAGTGATTGGTACCAGCTGGAGATTCAGCCACTGGTTCGCTTTGTGTAGCACTTCAGAGATTGACTTCTCGATCAACCACAGTGACTTCTGAAGCTGTATCTATTTTGTTAGGCAGTGCTGGCTGAAGAAAAAGAAAATGAAGAAACATTTTTTGGAACATAAAAATGCTTTGTTTAGAGTTTGGACTTCAAAATCACAAGAACATGCAGAATGTTCATGGAAGTGAGAATTTTACAGCCTTTGCATTCATCTCTAATCCAAGATCTGAATGTTGTTAAAATGGAATTTCAAGCCAGACCTTCTTCATCCAAAAATTCTATTTAATTCCTGACTCAGGATGGAGAGACTAAGAGTGCTTTCTCCTCACCAGCTCTCTGAGTGGCAGCTGAAAACACAAGAGAAATGTTATTTTATGCCAGGTGACAAGACTTGTGTCTTGTGCCATTTTATGTTTTGGGTTGGGTTTGGTTTAGCTTTGTTCTTTTCTTCTTGATAAATCAAAAAGGATCACCCAAGCAAGATGATCCAGAAGGAAATTAATTATTAAGATAGCCTTTCACTTAAGCAGGTTCCTATAGAGAGGTATCAGGAGGTGTAAGAAGTGTCTAGCAGCAAACATGGAGAAAGGCTGCAGGGAACCAGGAGCAGGTCCAAGGGCAGCATTTCTCTCGCACTCTGCTCCTGCAGTACTTCTCTGTGGCTAGAAGTCAGACAGCCCTCATGTGCCCTGTCCAGATGTAGTTCTCTGTCACAGCACTCTTTTTCACCAAACATACCTTTGATATGTTTGGGGAATAGAAGTCTCCTCCTTGCACACATAAAGATTTTTTGCAGTTTTTTTGGTTGAAAGAACTTTGAGTTAATAGCCTATGTGCAGTAGTGTACATAACCATGGGATGTTCAGGGGAATGAGCATTAGTGTAGTGTTTTATAACTCAAAGACAGCACATCTACTCAATGACAGTACATTCATCAGTCACTCTTACTCCATCCCTTCACCTGGAATCATGCTTTTCTCTGGTGATGTGCCCTGGGAGCAATACAGTGAGGAAAGTATCCATCCATCAAAGACTAAAGCTATTTTGCCCACTGCTCCTTCACCAAGGGCTTTAATGTCAGGGCTGAAAGTAGGCTGCCCCTGGATCTGCAACCTCCATTCCAGGCCCATCATTTAGAGAGGAGAAAGAGAAGCTTGGTGTGAGTGGGAAAAAGATATTTATCTTGAAAAATAGAAGTTAAAAAGTTTGGAAATCACTGCTCTGTGTTCTGTTAGCTGAATATCAGGATTTATTAACAAGTATGGCAGTGCAGCTTGTATCTAAGAGAGATGCTGGAGATTAAGAGAAGATAATTATTTGGATTTGTTTCAATTTTTTTGCTTTGCAGACTGGAGGCTGGTGAGCCTATAACCTAGAAAACATGAGACACACAAACTAATCTCTCCAACACTCACCTCAGAAAGCAAAGCAGACCCATGACCCCTATAAAGTCAATGGGAGTTTTTCTACTGACTCTAGTAGAGTCTGGACTTCACTCTGAGTTTTCTATAATGAAGGCCAGATTTTCCCCTCGATTTATAAAGCATGGTATTTTCCCAGCTTCAGTGCACACTGTCTCTTGTTTTCCAATGTTGCATTCAAAAGCTGAAGTACACCTCTGTGAAACAAAGGGCAGGATAAGAGGGTTTAAATGAAATATGCTTATAGCAAGGGACATAATGTTCACTTGGTTTGCTAATTCCACTTTGTCGCCAATATAGATGCAAAACATAATATCTCTTGGAGATGTGATATAGTCCTAAAGAAGGAGGATCACTGACCTTATGTTCAGGATGAACAAACTGACGTGAATGAAGAAATCCCATGAAGCCTATCTCCCATTAACTGTTTGTTTACAAAGTTAGCCTTGCTAAATTTACTTGAGAAAATAGTAGCTTTTAAAAGAAAGCATTTCCATAATTCTCTGCAGTTCTGCTGCTCCTGCAAGTCCATCAGGATATCCAGTTCAATACGATAGGAGCTCCATTTTTAATATCTTACATTTTAATTTGAATAAGCAATTGTCCTTTTCTTCTTTCCATGTTTTCAGGCTTAATGGAAATAGTACAGAAAATGTGATCTCACAGATCTGGAGGACTCAAAATTAAGAATGGCAACAACATGCAAGACCCTAATTTTTTTTTTTACTATTTTTAAACTTTTGAACTGAAATTGCTTAAGGACCAAGTATTAAATGTGCCTTTAATTCTGGGACCCCAGGGTTACTTTGTGGTACATTAACACTTTCAATTCTAATGTGATCATTTTCAGCCTGAGGCTGAACCAAACCATTTATGGGAGCACACTAAAGAGTTTGATCCTTTGCTCACCACAGAAGTGAGTACAGTGATTTAAAAAAAAAAATCCATGCAACAGAGCCCTGGATGTATATAACAGCTAGATTGTATGCTTAACAGCAAAGAAGGCAGGAAAGTACTTGAAAACACATACTGGGGCTCAATGGGCCTCAATGAGCATTAGAGGTCACAATGCAAAAAACAATACAACATGAGAAATTCCACTGATGTGATAACAAAGTTAATAACAGCAATGAGTGTATGAGCAAGGAAGAAGTGATTGGAGGACAAGATTAAGGTAATGTTATGTCTCTGTACTATAGGAGACTACTAGGAGAATCCTTCACAGCTGTAAAATATCACTGAAAAAACCCAAAGGAACTCAAAACTCATGTTAGGACTGAAACAAGTTGTCATGGTTTGACCCTAGCACAATATAAATTTTCCTTATCTTCTCAGAAAATCTTGAAATACTCAGAAGACAAAAAAAACCCAAACAAAAAATGTCTCAAGAAATAATCTGAAGATACAGTGAATAATCTTTGATAAAGTGCTCTTTGATACAGTGGACAAGCCAGCATGTGGAAAAAGGTCCAATGTATTTAGATGGAAACTGAGGACACATCTTTCCTTACTTGATCCAGGATGAACAATTAGACACAATTCTAAGGGAAGTGACAAGTATTTGCCTCTCCCTGTGTTGACTTTAGGTCTGGCTGCCTGACAGAAGAGCACACATAAATAAAACAAAGTTAATGGAGCAAGATATAGTCATAACAAGATGAAATGTAATGGCCTGTGATGTACACAAGGTCAGACTAGATGATCGAATGGTCCCGTCTGGCCTTAAACTTCATAAATTTTTTCTCACAGCTGCCCTAATGATCTAGCTGCCGGTTTAGACTTGAGTTGGCTATGAGTTTTCCACACCAGTTTCATTGCAATAGCAGCATCCAGGACAATTTCAGGGCCAGGAGCACTGCAGGTGGCTGAGAAATGGTTCATACCCGGTGTTCCATGCGTGTCAGGAGTGGCACAAAGTAGTGATACATGGGATGTGGTTTTCAGAATTTTTGTTTTTGGAGTCTTTGAGGTTTCAGTGTCCTGGCTAGCTTGTCCCCAGAAAGGTGCGTCTTTCAAAGAATCTAATTTTCCAGACTGATTTTTAAGAAGCCTGTGAGCTGGTACCTTTCTGTGAGGCTGTACAGCACCTGAGCAGAGCCGTGCTCCGGATCCATGCTGAACAGTCCACAAGTCCCTCTAGAACCTCTACAGAGCAATACCCTAAAAATGGATATTTTAGGTAGATGGAAGCCTGAAGGCTTGTTTTTTCATTTGAAAACCAATTTTATTATTTACTTCTTCAGCTGGCTACACCCTTGCTGCAGGGGCTTTGTACAATGGAGAACATGCTTTTCATCTCCATCCCATAAAGCTCTCCCATTTATTAGCATTTTTTGTTCAGAGTGATTTACTTGTTAAGGAATTCAATTTCTGTAGGCATCACAACAAAGACAGATGTCCATCAAGTCTGTTAGAAATCAGCGATATCCTTTCATTCAAATTTAATCACAAGTGAAGTTTAACTTGCATTTGTGAAGGATGAGGCATTCAGATATGGTTTTATGGTTACAAAACACATGAAATGATTTTGATACTGGAGCCGAAAGGACATCATCAGACAGGAAGAAAATTGTCTCCTTGGTAATATTTAAAATACTTTCAAAACTAAATGCCTTGAATTGATGCATTACTAGCTCTTGAAGGGCATAGTAAATTCTCTAATGTATTGGAAATTATATCTAAATGTAATCAGCAAAAAGCACTGGTACAGTTTTTTTCCAGATGAGACCTTGAAATTCTGCCATATTGTTCAGATATCATTGTTACACTATCATCCTGTTAATTAATTATTTAACACAATTATCCCTTCTTGCCCTCCATGAGAGTGAGCAGGTTACTTAGTTATATACAAACTCATAGGCTGATGCAATTTGCTGAGTAGAAAAATCACTGCTAGTTTTTTGTATGTATTTGTGTAGAAACACATATATACAGACATGTTTGGTCTTATTGCATAGCTATAAATTATATTTGATTTAAAGAAATTTACTGATACTTTAATGTATCATTTTACTAAGTACATGCTGATTATAACAAAAAGCATAGGAATTTAAATAGTACTTATGCATTTGCTTACTTGTTTATATGCGATTTTCCATGCTGGTGTAAAATGCATGGGGTATTTTTACAATTGTAAAAATTTACTGCAATTAAAATTTAAAATAATTAAAATTAATAAATAGTGAAATAATGGTTACTTTTAAAAATAAATGACTGAAAAATATTTAGTTATAAAATTATGTTAAATACCACAGTTCCAAAATACTTTTAGGTATAAAATGTAACTGCAAAAAGATCCTTAAACAGCTTTTTGATTACTAATGTCTCATTTGATTTGAGGCTTGACTTCAGGCAGTCAGCTCATTGCAAATACTCCTGTGGGCTTGGCTGGGACAAATTAACACATTTTACATACAAAAATGAAAGGTCCTGGGTTTTGGCACATACTTTAAGCCATGCCAGAGTGGGACAACAGATTTAATCTAGTTTTGCTTTGATTTCTTTTCTCTACAGTATGAAAGCATCTATGAAGGAAAGTAAAACTATCTTTTTTTAATGGTCCGTAAGTTTTTTGAGGCACTTCAAATGTGCAGTAGCAATTGAATTGTACTCTAAAATGTCAGTGAGACTTTAATTAGGAGAAAGAGAATCTTAAACGTATCCTTTGCCATTAAAAAAGTGTAATTAAAAAAAAATCTTATCAGAGAGATGCACCAAATTTCAGAAGCTGTCATTGATTTAACTAATGCTCAAATCCTTTTAAAAATTATAGTCAGGTGCTTTCATAACCTTTACAAAGTCTTGGTCCACAACTAGTCCTTCTTCATTCAGTCAAGTTGAAGTACTTTGGGAAAATGTAAGAAAGGAAGAAAATTTGTTGTGAATTAAAGTTCTGGAAAAATTAGATATCTGCATAAAATTTGTTATTAGGCAATTTTCCTTGTGAATTTTACAAAAGCAACTGAAAATTCAATCTGCTCTGTTTTATGGATTTAATTACTCTTTTTAATAGTTTGTTTTCAGTGGTTTCATTAGTTTTCAAATACTGAGAAGAAATTATCATATGCTCGGAATAATTTTGCTGTTTTTCTTAAATCAGTATCTTCCGTTAGCAATATTTCTTTCTTCCCTGTACAGAGACATTTCTGACTGACATAAAGCAGATGAACTCAGCAGTCTGTTCCCACACCCTTAGGAGGAAATGAAAATAAAAGGCCAAAACAGAGAAAAAACTATTTCAAATTTCTTAAAACAAAATTAAACTCTTGGCAAGAATTTGTGTAATATATCTAGCAGTTTTAAGATTATCCAAACCTCACTGGTTCTGTTAATCTAGTACGAACCTCTGTATTTCTGGTGAGATTTTCAGGTTCAGCGAACAATGCATGGAGATTGTAATGAAGGCCACCTATCCTCTTGAAGGTGATTTCACCCATCATTACAGCTTTGTCACTAATTAGAGGGAGCTAATAAATAAAGATAAAAATACAATTACTACTTTGAAAAGTACAAGATTTTCTTGGTGTACCAAATTTTTCGGTAGGGAATTTTCACTTGCTGCAGACACAATGAATATTTTCTCTTCATTTCAGTTTTAATTTAATTTTGTTCTACTATTTTCTTCTTCTAGTATTTCCAATGATGTTCTAAACTATTATTCTCATAACAACTGAGAAAAATTATTAAGCACCATGAAATTTTAAATTACACTAGGTTTTTATTTAAAGGACGCCTTTTGCTTCCATTTTCCCCATTTACTTGGGCAAAGCAGTGTTTGGAACCTGTTGGTTTTGGAACCTCTCGGTTTGAAATCTCAGTTCAGTGGCTGCTCTCGTGAGCAAAGGCTCGCCCACGGCAGAAGAAGCAGCTCCAGTGGCAGCAGCAAATTCCCTTCCCCAAGCAGCAACTTCAGCCATCCTCTTCCACAGCCAAGAGAGAGAGAGACAGAGAGAGAGAGAGAGAGAGAGAGAGAGAGAGAGTAGCCCTGCCCCATCCTTTATCTGCCCAATTCCTGCGGTATTTCTGCCCTTTGGAGAGAAACTCCCAGATAAGAGAAGGGCAACCAGATGCCCTCCTCCCCTGACCTTGGTGTCTTCGTTTGGAAAGATAGGCAAGAGCTCCCCCTGAAATAGAAAATGTAACCACCCCCCCCTCCAAATTGCTATAAATTTTTAATTAAGGAGCTCTCAGACAACAAATATGGGCGCAGGAAATAACAGTTCTTTAATAGGGAAGAAAATAAAAAGGTAAAATAAACAATGCACTAAACTAAAATAACACTGACAGAGTCAGAACACAACCTGACACCCTGTTGGTCAGGGTGCTGCTAGCAGACCAGTTGGAAATGTGGCTGCAGTCCTCCTGGAGTATCAGGTGTGATTCTGTTGGAGCAGGGATCCTGTAGAAGGGTGTAGTCTTTCTCTGAAGATCCAGTGGGGGAGGCAGCTGCTCCTCTTCCTGGGAAATCCAGTGGAGAAACTGTGCTAGTGCTCCAGATTCTATCTGGGTAGGAATGCTTGGCTCCTCCCTCTGGGTGGACCATCCCACAATGGGATGCTGTAGCTCTTATCAGTCATGCAGTGACATTCCATAGCCTGTTAGCAGCAGATGTCTTCCCAGAGGGAGGAGTGGCTGTGGGAGAGATAAGGAAAGATGCCCACTTAACAGGAGACAACTGCAATACAGATGGCAAATAGAATACAATTTACTTGGCGATCAGGACGCTGGGCCACTTCTTTTGTTTTCTTAAGTACCCAATTGTTAGTATTTCCTAGCAACTTCTTGGAAAAAATTGTGTAAGTAAAAAGGAACAAATGGAAAGAAACCTAATCCCCAACATAGTCCTGCACAACTTCTGGAGTGTAGCAGAAAAAGTTGTAAGCAACTTTGTGATTACTTTGACAAAAGATGCTCCAAAAGATGTTGTACAATTTGAGGGTTGATGTGCCAGCTGGCTCTAGATGTTTGCATTGTATTACTTTTTAAGAATGGGTGTGCAATCATGCATGACATCCCTGTCTCCCTGCTTCTACTGGTGTTACTCTGCCTCTATAACTATCTGCTCTTATTTTCTGGTGATACTTATGAGAGATGGAGCTACATAATCAGCAGACCACATGATACTACAGAAAACACAGGAATAGATATATAAGGGTTTAAAGGAAGCATTAGCTTAAACTAGTGTGTCAAATGCAAATGTAATGGTGCGTTGCCCTGCTTATAGTTTGAGAGGTATATAATTTTTTTTTTGTTTAGGTACTGTGGATACAGGAATTTAGAAAATTTTTAAATTCAAATTATTAATAATTTTGCTCTAGTACCTTTGCCCTACAGTATACAGGGTTATTAATCAGTATGGATAACAAAAGAATCTATTTATGATTCAGTTTATAATGACAATGCACTCCTAAACTGTAAGTACTGTGTCACTGTACTGAAAGCACAATGTTTATGTCAAACCTTCCTGGGATGGGGCTCTTTACTTGTCAGTGATTATTATGGCAAATATCCCAGTAATCCTGTAGCATTTCTACATGGTGTTGTCGTTACAGAAAGAGGAGGCAAGTACTCACATGTCTGAGGTGAATTATAGCTTCCCAAGATCAATTGGGGATGAATTAGCTGTCTGCTAAATACAATTAAGGTGGCACACAATGTTTATTGAGTGCATAAGATAAGGAAGCTCCTAGTACAAATATCTCTATATTAAGAATATTATCACTATATAAATAGCTTAACAGGATGAATGGTGGTTTTCTAAAATAGGCATCTGGCTGCCTTATGCCTGTGTTAGATTGACTCTGTTAGTCTTATCTACAGATACTCTTGATCCCTTATTGGATTGAGCACAGGTGACCTGTACAGTGTGAAACAACCTGCAGCTTCCCAGTCACTTAAGACAATCAAATGTTTCTTCACAGAAACCTGATTTTTTGACATTACAGATAGCTTTACCTCAGATTGCTAAGGTTTTTCACCCCTTCTGCCTGAGATGGAATGTCACATTTCCAATATTCTGCATCTGTATCCTCCAGTTCATCTAACTCATCATGTACTCTACATGTGCTGTTTTAATTTTGTTTATTTGTCTTCCCAAACTCAGAGCTTAAGACAAGTGAATAAGAAAAAGACAAGTGGAGGAGACCACAAAAGCATCAAAAATAAGAAATGTTGTTGTTCAACAGTGTTTCTGATGACAAAAACTCAGGCTATGTGAACACGAAGACTCCATCTTACTTTGAACGAAAGTACTTGTTTTGCAGAAAGATTAGTGGGATTTATTATTCATTTGTCGGATTCCAATCCCTTAAATGATGTCTGATGAACAGGTGATTTTAAAATGTTTTCCTGTGGCATAAGATGCACTTGTTGTCACTCTTTTCTGTTATTTATTTGTTACGTTATCCCCAGAAATTGGTCTGGGATCCACTACAGACTAAAATCTTTACTCATTTTTCTGTAGTATTTGTTTCTCTCTGGTGCATTGAGGTAACATCACACCCACCAGTTAAGTAGCCATTCTCAGTGTAAGCCTCTGTTTCCAACTCTCATCCAAAAAAGGTCTTCAGAAACACCAGTGAAGTGGCTGACTGTTCTCTATTACTTGGTGGGGTTTTTTTTATCCTTGTTTTTATTGTTAAAGATAATTATGAATATGTTGTTTATGCAATGTGGTTTGTGTTGCATGGTGGTAACAAACAGCAGCAAGCTTTGTTGGGTATTTTTTTAGGATTTTTTAGGATTCTCTTTCTTTCTTATTTCTCTAAATCAATTATGTAATAATTTGCATGACAATTTAATTTTGGAGCTAATGGCTTATACATTTCTTTCTATCCCAGGCTTAAGCTTTTGGGAAAGACAGATCTTGTTTATTTTTGTTTAAAGAGGAACATACATACTGTGAACATACATGAATAAGCATGTAGGAGCTTAAAAGAAGTTGACGTTGTAGTTAAAATTCCAAAAGTGAAGACAGTGTTGAGCTGTCCTGCCCAACCCTGCAGAGGGAGCATTTTGTCATTTGACTTGCTATGGAGACAGGATTTATAAATGCATATACAGGACATTAGCAACCCGTTCCTCACATATAATCTACACTTTTGAAATCTTTGGGACATGATAATCTTTCTGTATAAGAAGCCTGCCAAACTGTAACAGTACCTCCTGAAGCAAAGACCTTCACCACAGGAGATTTTGGGGACCACTGCAAAGCAACAAAGGGACCTTAACAGAGGTTGTACAATCTGCAGCATTTTTTTTTATCTGACTTTTAATAGGGGAACTATACAATTAGTTCCATTTATATCTTCAGTGTAGTTCCATATTTCTTAAGTTGCCTCAAAAAACTTGAGGACTTTAACCTGTCATTGCTATCACAAACACCTGATATTTTTTTAAGTCACTTTGGGAATAGGAGTTGCACATCTGGTTAATTTCATAGAAAATCACTTGATGATAACTGAAAAATGTATGAGCACAAATATTTCTTTTCCATCACTTTGTATACTTTGTGCATTACATATTGTTACAGTTATTTTCACTAGATATTACAGTAAATCCTAAGCAAATTTTATATGAGACAGAAAGTAACAAGTAGAAAAACAGTTATACCAAAACCATTAACAATTTCAAAAAATACTCAATAGTGAAAGAAGTAAGAACATGGACTATTTAAATCCCTTTAATCTCCATTTTAATGAGACTTTTATTTAAGATTGAGTTTGCTTGAAATATGTGAAATTTCATTGTCAGGTCATTTTTTGTTCATCAACAAAACTACACATTAAAAAAAAACAAACCCAACCAACTATTTTCACTTCAGAAGCAATATTGTTTAGATACTAATCTTAAAAAGTGTTGTTCGCATTGCAATTAATACTTCATAGTACATGAGAAATTCTTATTGTTAGCAATGGTACTGCTGAAAAATCAAGTCTGCAGTCAAATAACCAGGTGAGTGGTTTTACCCTGATAGATCGAAGGTATCCCAACTCCAGGATCCACTTGTAACAGGTGTCTGGAGAAGGACAAGGACAGGAGGAACACACAATAATAAACTGAGTCTTTTCCCACCCTCATGTGGGATGTAAACCAATTGTTGGGGTACCTCCCCAGTGTAATGGTGTCTTACTTTTAAAAATTTTTCAGTAGATTTCAGTAGATGTCCAGCAATTCTTCAATCCATTTTCATTCCTACTGCCCACAAGAAGCTTTGGTAATGTTACACAGCTAAACTGAAGAGGGTTGTCTTGTTTTGTTGCTTCCAGAGCATTCATTTTCTGTTGCTCTCAGCAACTACATCTTGAAAAATGTAATCACGTAATATTCACCTTCATCACACCACTTGGGATTTGCCAATTCTTCATCTTATCTTCCTGAGGTCTGAAAACTTAGGACTGTATTTAGGGTGCTACTGAGGCATTTCTTTCATGATAGCTGCTGCAATAACCATGATTTTTCTGGCCTTTCTTTGAAATGTGTCCTGTTCTACAGTACTACTTGAGATAAATGCAACATTTAAGGAGAAAGGGACTCAATGATATTTTGTTTCTTCTTAATTCCTGCCTCTGTTGATGCTGGAAAAGCTGATGAGCATGAGAAGCAACTGAGCAGTAAAGTAGTCATTATCTCAGATGTAGGTAAAAACATACATTTGTGTCTAGAGTGTCTCAGTGTTTCTTTTTGGTGGAAAACTTATATCTGTTGGGAGATTTTTGCAAGCCTAGGGTGTGTGAATACACTCTATGCAACAGTAGTCAGTCAGATTAAGAGCCATCTGAAAGCCACAGCAGGATTTCCACTGACTTAAAGGAAAGGCTTAAGGAACTGTCTGACAGTGAAGAAACACCAGTGGATAGTGCACTTCCCTTGAAGACTAAGTACACACTATCAATTTTCATGTTATGAAATTTAATAAAGGCAGCATGAATTCTTTTATCTCCACTTCTCTGCATGCAGGTGAAACAAGTCACTTCTGTTTTGTTGAACCTTGCATTGTTTGTTTCCAGAGAATGACTGTATTTTGCTATACTTCATATAGCTGTAATTTCTTTTCTTTATTGTACAACTGCATTGAAGTGACCTAGTTCTTCACTGAAATAATGTGTTTTCAACAACAGCAAGTAAAAGGCAGTATTAAACTGTATCACTGATAACTTTTTTTTTTTTTACATTCTGTATTATTTGAGGCTTTTTTAGAATTCTTAAAATTGAAATAGAACTCCAGTAGTAGCTGTATGAACAGTTGTAATAAAGGGATGAATAAGCATGTGAGAAGGCAATCTTTTCCTGAGCATACTGCTGTGTCAAGCATCAGTGAAGAGGCAAGGAGCAGAAGTCCTTATGGTAATGGCTCACTGAGCTCATTCAGTGGCATCACAAACAACAGTAAATTCTAATCACTGTGCAGATAACAAATAGAATTGGATTTGGAAGAACTGCTGCATAAATTGTCCTGTCTTCAGGATGTCATTTATATGGGTATGCTAGCGCATCACAACAATTATTTAACTAAGAAAGGAGGAAATTGATGGAAAATTTGTTCAACCACCCCCATGCTCATTCAACCAAATCATTCAGACTGGCATTGGAGCACCTGAGCATAATTAATCTCTTGCAAGTCTCACCAATTGCATAAAATAAATTTTTACCACTTATTTCTGGAGAGAGGTGAAAGATATTCATTATAGATATTTATTGTAGATCTTCCTTCCCCTGCTCATAGTGAAATAGAGCAGTGAACCACTGAACCAGAAAATCCGTTCTTCATAATCTCTACAAGTGTCATAGCATGATACACTGTATTCTTTAAAACAAAAAAAAAAAAAATAGTTCAACTAAGCAAAACAGTAGAACAGTTTAGTCTGCACACTTTTCTAGTGAAAGTCCCAGTGTCAGAGACAACTGAATGAGATGCAAGAGCTTCCCAATGCAGAGCAACAGGCTGGAAAAATCTGCACTGTGTCCTGTACTCCAGTCTGAGGCAGAACAGTTATTTGTTTGATCTAGGAGATATACAAAACGTACATTTGCTGTGAGCTGTTCCTGGTAGCCTGGCCAGCTGTGACCCACCCAACCCAAACTAGGAAGACCCACGCCTTGGTGTGAAACACCATGTCTTGTCTTCAGGCTCACAACAGAGTAAATATCACTGGTTTTCTAGTTGTCTTTTAATGCCTCCCATCTCAGGGAAGGGAGGGGCTGAACTCCCTCTGCCTGGCTTATGGCCGTGTATCCTGACATACTGAGGTCTGGCAGCAACTCAGTATACCAATAATGATCTCCTACAAAATAAAACACAGCCTTCTTAGAACATACAAAAAGTCTGGACTTCTCTGAGAGTACAGGTCTTACCCAGCACCCAGCAGGGGTGTATCATCCTCTTCATGAATGGCTACCTCATCAGCGGCTCTATTTTAACAACTGGAGCTCTGCCTTTTTAATCACCTGTCAGTTGTGTTCCTTCCCAAGCCCAGAACATTTCTTATTTGAATAATTACTTTCCAATAGTTGAATGAATAAGGGTTAGTTGCAACCCTCTGCACAAATTATCACTCAGTGAATGTAGAATAATGCATTGTAAGTAGTACTCTATTGTATTTATTGTACAGATACTGATATGTGTTGATTTTGGGCTATTTAAGAGACACTTCCATGGTAAATCATCTCTCTTGACAAAGTCTTTATGTCAGAGAAGAAGTGGAAGATGTAGAAACTTAACTTTGAATAACCAGTAAGAGGAAGGTGGCCAGCATTAACCTCATCTAAGCACCACTAAAAAAACAAGCTGATGTGTATTTCCTCCACTGAATGTCTTCCTCACCAGGGAATTGCCAGGTGTAGGGTGAGAATGGAGGCCAGGTGGCAGCTGGTAGTGTCTTTTTAAGGTAAAACATAATAAATCTGTGCTGCGTTATTTTCCAAGATGCCGGCTGCCCACATAGATTTAATCACTGGTATGTTTTGAAAAGAAAATAACAGAATGGAAGGGTTACCTTAATGTGACAGTGTTACTGAATGCTGTCAGTAACAGAGCAGGTAACCACACAGCCAGAAGGATCAATATAATAACAGGTGCACTTTTCTGCCTTTCACTAGTACTGTTGTTTTCAGTTTATATGCAACAGCTTTGCTAGCATTTCAAGGTACTGATAGAGACTGTCAATTTCAGGGATTTTCAGCCTGGCTCTGGCTCAGTTTCTTATTCTGACATGAGATTATTTAATCCTCTCCCAAATCTTGTAGCATTCAACCTGTTCCACTGAGATTCCTAGATTTTGACCTCTGGAAGGCAAAACAGCAGCAGGGTTTGATGCCTGGGCAGGGTCTCAAAAGACATCCCACATCACAGCCCATACTCTCCTGGTTTGGATTCTGCAGTCCTCAACAACACCAGTTCTGCAGTTGTATGCTGCTAGTTGTGTGGAGGCTAGGCTGGTTTGTTGGTGCCACAGACTTGAAATTAAGAATATTCATGTTCATTGGCTGTATTTCTGTCTTTCTAAGGAAAATGTTAACTTTGTCCAAAAAGAGCTGGCAGCCAAATTTGCTTTATGTGCCATTCTGACTTTGGAAAGACATTTTTGGACCCTGCCCTGAGTCACAGCCACATAGGTACTTAACAGTAAATCTAGTCTAAAAATAACCACTAAGAAATTTGTATGATAGTGCAATAGCATTTTGCATAGCTTGGGAAAGCTGCATATCCTGCAATATCTGTTTCATATTGCAAACATTACTGATCCCTTCATAATTTCTAGTATGGAAATCTGTGAGGTTGTACAACACAAGATAAGCCAAAAGCACACTGTAACAGCTTGTGGATCATGTAGCTCTTGCCAGAGTGATTAGACTCCCACTGGCAAAAAACCCAACAACAATTACTGCCAATAGGTGTTATTTTAACTGACTGAAGTGCATATTTATTCTGTGGCCTCTGCAGAATCAATGGCACCATGTTTAGTCTCCATCTGCTTTCTCTTATTCCAAGACTCTTCAGATTCTGGATTGCTAAACTCCCATGGTGCTAGTGACAATTGTCCACATAATTTCCCAAATCACAAAGCAGTAAAAAAGAAAATCCAAAGCAGAAAGAGACAACCTGAGTTTATAATGGATCTTTTGCAGACTTACATGCTTTGAGGACCTGGAAGACAAATTCTGTGCCAAACTCCCTTCACTTTGGGTTGAAGTGGCAGAGGGGAGCAGGGGATGTGAGATCCATTTGTTTGTCTCCTAAGGGCTTGTTGTTCCTGGCTGTGATTTTTCTTGAAATGTTAATTGTAGGAGCTGGGCATGTCAGTGGTGCTCTGAATAGACTAACTCAACAGCTTTAAAAAAATCACTCAATGAATAGAGAGACAGTTTTTGAAACAGTGATCAGCTGCAGCAAAAGCTGTGGCTTGCATGAGGAGTGCAGGACTGCTCCTCTGCCCATCTGGCACCACTCTGTCCAGAGCCCTGTCAGTGTATTTCTCCTTCTGCTGATGTCTGTCTCTCAAAACCAACCTCAGCAAGAGCTATGAGCATGCATCTTGTTGAGCAGGCATTTCACCCACAATAGTGAGGCACATAGGTGCAAATTCTGCTACTGCCACCCAGCTGGTCACCAGGATGAGAAATTGAGTCAAACATGATGTGTCTCCAAGGAATGCTTAGTCTCTAGGACAAGCCATATTGTTCTTCCTTTGTTCATAGATTTAATGGATGCAATAAAACCCGGACAGGTATTACATTATGCTACTGAAGGATTTATCAGTTGCCGTGCCAGGGTGAAGTTAGACAATGTCTTGCAGAGTCAAGGTGTCCATTCCTGGTTTATTTGAGAGTCATCCAGTTCACTGCTAGCTGACCTCAAGCAGCTGCACAGGGCACCCAAAAATGGCAAAGACCAAGATACAGGGACAAAGGCAGTCATCAGCTCACTGCACAGCAAAAAATAGCAAATTGCGAGTGGCAATGAGTGGTACCTCCCATCCAGCATGTTCACTCAAAACTGAGGGTGCACTCCTGAGGTCATGCACCCCTTATCACAAACACCAGTCTGTGCATGCCAAGACAGGCAGTGCTGCAGCTCTCTCACTGGTGACTGTGTGCTTTGACATCATGGCAGTGCATGAATATGGGAGTGTGAGCAGCTGTGTGCAGTGTTTTTGATGAAGAGAATGACAGGAGCCTCCCATCACAGTGATTAACATATTTTCCCACTCACCTTAGACCAAGACCATTGCACACGTAGTCCTTTGCACACCTCAGTGGAAGTGTGTTGCCTCATTCCTCTCCTCCAGTATATCAGTCCTGGGGGTTGATACAGAGACCTCTGGAAAGAGTCAAGGAATATTAAAGACTTCAAGCTGACCACAAACACATGCACCCTGCTTATGCTGGAGATACACCACAACACTTCTGTAAGCATACCATGGGACTGTCCCAATTCACTGCAGAGGAAGAGGAATCCTGTTGTTAGCAGTTCACCAGCATTTGCCAGTGAAAAGGAATCATGTCAGTCACTTCTATCAGGGTGTGAACATGCACAAGCTGAATCAGTTCAGACAATTGAGGACAGGGACATCTTGTTTGCCAGGACTGTGCCCAACAGTCACATGAGGCTGGGGGCCAAGGCAAGTGCTCTCCTCTGTGGAGGCAGCTGTGTTGCAGCTGGTCTATCCCTGACATATGGTGGGGCATAATGAGTGGGGGAAACCTCTGTGTTGGGCCATAAGATGCAAGCATGCTGAGAAGAGATATTCCCATGCTGCTTCTCAGTAGATACCCCAGGCCTCTCAGCACTACTTGGGGCCTGAAGACCACAAGTTCAGCTTCTGTCAGGTTTTGTGGGCTGTGCTGGCTCCCATTTCCATGTTTTTTCTCCTCTCTTTTACATGGATAAAACATACTGTTCACCTGCCCTCACACATATTGAGAGCATCTGCTGTCTCTGCAGGGCTCAGAAATTAGAAGACACTTACAGGTGCAAAAAACATTTGGCAAAGAACTGTCTGCTTCAAGTTGATCACCTCTGCCAGACTGGGAGGTTATGACCTGCTAAATCAAGCTGGGGAAGAAAAGACCTTCAATTTATATATTACCCAGGTCCAGGGCTAGTAGTACTGGGTAGAAGGGCAACAGAAAAGTGTCCAAGAGAGGAAATTTTTCCCCCTTTGATTAGCTGTAATTCACCAGTTATAAATTGGTTTCAGATTGTGAAGCAGAAGGTGATGAATGCCTTGTTATTACTTGTGCAGCCTCAGCTTTCCAAAAAGGACCTGGTTTACCCTGAATAGGAACCTACCCTGAGAGTTACTGGTATAAATCAATACTTCCACTCCTGCTAATCATCAATAAATTACTTAGCCATTCCCAACAGTTCCTAACTGGGTTGACTGGAGAACTCAGATTAATGAACGAGCAGTCAGCTCTGGCCATGTTGCAACACACTGAATACCAATATATCACTTTTTATGTATTTAAATTAACTGTTTCAGAAAAAAAACCCAAAGACAAAAATCAGGATAGTGGTGACAGATGTGGACTTTCCATAACACTAGCAGTCATTGTATCATAATAAAGAACTGCTACGCCTAGAAACATCTTCTTCCATCTTGGAAGTGCTCAAAATATATGTAAATAATTTTCCAAGTATCAGTTTTATTTGTCTTTAAGGTCAGACATGAGGACAACAAATTAGACAACATGTCTAATTTTTACAGCATATTTTATACTCTTACTCCCTGATTTTTCTTATTCATCTCTTTTGCCTTGCATTCTATTTAATACAGATCCCAGCCATAAAGGGCACATGCTCTTTAGTTCAAATTTTTATTCCTTGTTAAAATAAATTTATTTGCATGATATGATTATCAGTTCAAGAAAGTAAAACATTTGTTCTCCTCTCCACTGTTTTGCCTATGTTTTTTTTTACTAGTACTCTTTACTCGATCACTGATTAAATAGACCCAAGCCCTAAAATCTTCCAACTCTCAAAAGCCATGAATTGCTGAAGAAACTGTGTCTCTTGTGCAGGTCAATCTATGCTCAAGAGGTTGAAGCATGGGGCTCTTAGCATAGAAATTAGTTGGATAGCTCTTCAGGTGTTTACTTCAAATATTTTTCTTTCTTGCCTGAAATCTTTCCTGCCAGAACCAATGGTTTATGACAAATATTTATAAGCTGCTTTGGTAAGCAAACCTGGGAGCTGGTTAAGTAGAGTCTGCCTACCCTGTTCTGAGTAGATCCAAGATATCTTTTTTTGTCCTTTATAAGGCCATGCATTTTTTTAAACATAAGCTTTCTCACCATTTAAAAAGGAAATTATTATAGCCATTAAAAATACCAATGGGAACAACCAAGAGTCACTGTGAATCACCTTTAAAGCAATACAGTGATCAAGATGATTTTCAAGTTATATGAATCATTTAACACAAAGGCTTCTTCACTATGAAAACAGTTGTGGAAATTTGTTGAGACTTAGCAGTAGCAGGTGCACGACTTGTGTTGCATATTCCTTGCTGACCTGTTCACCGTTTCACAACTCTCTGTGGATTTTATGCAGGAGGTGGGCACTAGTAAGCTGAGAGAACTTCAGGTGCTCTGAGGGAAGCATATTGCTGAGCTGTGCATGAGTGATCCTGAACAGACTATCAATTCTGACATATTTTGAGAGCTTCAGGAGCTTATCAGACTCATTAGTTTTTCACAAACCTCTTGTACAACCTGAACCAACATCTTTGCCCTTACAGTTGCAGAGAACAGAAGGCAACAAAAATGGCACCAGTCACTGTTTTTAAACTGAACCTCTGCCCTGATACAGAGTGCATACTGTAGGGCTGCATATGCCCAGGTGGGACAAGCAGAAGATACAAAATTCTTCTCCCTCAAGGGACCAACTGATGAGCAAGTGATTAAATACTTCTTGTCTGCCCAAGGTTCTACCTGGAGCTGAGTTAGAAAGGACAATGGGACTCTGTGGGACTCTGTGGGTACAGACTCTACTTTAAGTTTCCCCAGGGAGGGGAAACTTAAACTAGAGCCTTGGGTAGGCTGGGCTGCTCAGGAGAGGTACCTGTCTGCCTGCTGTAATACTGCAAAAATTCTGAGTGTACTACTGAGGCACTCCATGGGCTTTGCTGGCTCATCTGGCTTTGTGTCTTAGGTGCAAAGCCTCCATGAGGAGTGGTAGTGTCCTGTCCCTGCTGCAGCTGCATGCCCCTAGCCTTAAAAATTTCTGAGGAAAGGGAATAGGGGTGCAGTGTGTGCAGCCTGTTGCACCCATGCTGATGGTGCTGCAGCGTGATGCTATATGCTGGGGGTTTCTGAAGTTCTCACTGCTCCCAAACAGACTTCATCACAACCTCTTGCCTGCAGAGAGGTGCTCATTTTTGGGATAACAAAAACCCAACAAATCCAGAAGGCATCGGGATTTTACCATGAAAGCAGATAAGGCATTTCTAAGCCACTGCATGAACATGAATTTTCCACAAAATTTTTTAGTGTTTTAATGATACTTTCAGCTTTGGACAGGTTTAATCCTGAGGCTTCTTCTCAGTAGATTATTTTCCTTTGACCTTTTGAATGTTTATAGGCAGCTCATCTAATCTTGAAGAGGTCTCTTGGCAGAAGAAAACACATACATTCATGAAGTGGCTCTTGTATTGTTTTACTCTGACCTTGAAGTGCTTGGTTGAGATCAAGCGAGATTATGGAGGGATCACTAATACAGTTGCTGAACCTTCCTTTGATTGTCCATGTTCTGAATCTTAATCAAGGACTTAGATTTAATGCTATATTTGTTCACAATATATTCATAGTGGACTGACATGAGTTAAAAAGAAAAAACTACATTTTTAACAGGGCTGCAGTTTGAGGGACACTTTTAGGAAAGTGCCAGAAAATACCTGAAGGCCTGCTTCTGCTAGAAGATAAGCAGATGTTTGCTGCCAGCTGCCCAAATTAACAAGAATTTGAATAAGATCCTCCTTTGGATACTAAAGACAAAAAAAATGTGTCTACAATCAAGATGGCCATTCCTTAGTCCTATTAATTTTGGTTAACTCTTCCATGAACTATGAGTTCAGCGACCTGCTTTTGCTTCACAGTTTTAGACTGCAAACCTGCCATGCTTCTAAGTATACCAAACATTTCCTTAATTTCATCCTAAGAAGAATAAAGGTAAACAAAGGCATTCAAACAACAGAAAACAACACACAACACTACATAAAATTTTTAGTGTTTTAAAGTAATAATTTTGTCTTTCTTTTGGATGACATTTTTTATTGTAAGACATAATTTTTATTAAATACACTGTAATACAAGAGACTTTCCATGTCATGTTGAGAGAAGCTGGTCACATGATTCACAAACAAAACTTTTAACACTGATACCTAGGCATCACTTTGAAATCAGCCAAGATGCAATGAAAGTTTTAAAGCAATGACTACTTGTAACAAACTGCAAAACAAGAACCACTAAATATTTCCACAGAGACATCACATTAAATAAATTTTAAAAAAAAAGGAAAAAAGAAAGGAGAAAGATAGCTCTACACACCAGGTCACAATTTGGTGACAATATAGAGATTTATATTTGTATGTAGATATCTTCCTCTTTACCTAAAGTGACAAACGGAGTGATATCTAGAAATATATACACATAAAGTATAGGTGGAGAGAAGGGCTGGGACAAATATTTCATAATTAATTGATTCTCTCTCTAGTGGTGATTCAATTAAACATAAATGTTAAATTAAATTATTTGTATATAAAACATTCTTAGGTGCTTTTCCATAAGTTACAGAAACATACACATAAGCTGCAAGAATTAGGCCTCTGGATAGATTTGATTTGTTCTGTTTTCTCATGTATTCTAATCAATGGCCTCACTTACTAGCAGCTTCCATAATCCTTGCTCAAATATTCAGTGTTTATAAAACATCAGCCAGTCATCACTCAGAACCTTCTACAAGCAAACAAAAAATCCCCACAGACCTTGTGCAGAATGCATAGACGGAAAAATAACACCCATCATTTCCCATTTCTTCTCCTGAGACATATGTTTAAAAGATGGCAAAATAGTCACTTGGTTTCTATTGTGAATTTCACAGTGTTTTCCCTGCAACATGTACACTTTTTTCTTTTTTTGCTTCATATTTGTGATGAACAATACATCCCCCCACCCTGCCCAAACAAAGTTGTTTTAACTAAGGCTCTAAATGACCTCTTCTTCAAAGCAGCAGTGGTTTATTCCAGCCCTCACAAAAATAAAACATAACTTCCTGTGCTATTGAAACCGTCATTCTCTTTAGCAATCCCAACACAACTTCCTCTTCAGTCCCTCCCCTCTCCCCTCCCTCACATTTTATAGCAGTATTTGAAATTCAGTTACAGGCCACAACAACCCAAATATGGACTAGTTCTAGCACATATACATTATACCTTAGTCATTTGGGTTACTTAATTTCTTTTTAAAGTGTTTTGTAAAAGTCTACATCAACCACAATCTCTTATAAAGGTGGGGAGGGTACAGATAGAGACAAAAAGAGAGGGAAAGAAAGAAATAAAAGAGAAGGAAAGAAGGAGGAAAGACAGGAAAAGAGAGAAAAGGAAAGAAAGTGATAAAAAGTAGCAAGGATAAAAAAAAGAACAAGATCAAAAAAAAAGCAGTTACTTATTAACCTGTAGACAATATATAGATATTTTGCTTTACAGGTCAAAATGAATGCAGTCCTTTTAAAAGTGTACACTCCATCAGCCATCATGGGATGCTGTTGCTTTATAAGTGTTTTTCTCCACAGCCAGTTCTGAGTTCTGCAGATCTATTGAGAGTGAAGGAGAGAGTGCGACGAATGCTACTATTATTACTCCTGAATGTCAGTGTTCTTGTTCTCCAAGTCATGTTGCAGTGTGAATAGTCCAGCTCATTCTTGGAATTATTTAGTTACTGCAGGCAAGTACAAAATGAGAATGGAGATGCACTGTTGTGCTAGAACAATAAAACAACAGGAGCACAAACCCAGAAAAGACAGTAAAACAAACTCTGTTTTCTGAGCTTGGAAGCCTATCTGTTAATTTAATTGTGAGAAATCAACAAGTGAGATGGGAATGGAAGAAATGTTTTTATGCAATCATCTGGGGAAGAAAAGTGCTCGTTGTTAAATCTCTGGCATTCTAGCACTGCCTCTACTGCACACCAGTTACAAAGTTGAATCTTACAAATATAGAAAAAGAAATATCAAAAGAAAAAAAATTTGGTTACTCAGCAGACATTATCAATTTATTAATAGCACTCTAATCATAATTTGTAATAACAGAGGTGTATGTAAATTTATACATATACACACAGCCCATACATAATGTGCATGCATGTCTGCACATATATAAGTAAAATACAACAGACATAGGCATACATGTATATGCTATGTGCGTGTATATATATATATGCCATATGCAAACACACATATATTATATATATATATATGGTCAGTTCATAGCACAGAAAGTCCTATGTCCAGAAAGACTTTTTAAATGAGCCTGATTGTCATACTTAGTGTACACGATTTACCTGACAGTGCAAGCATGATGAATATGCACATATACTCACCCTTCATTATGATTTGAACATATTTCTTCCTCTTCTCTGCTCACTCTGCTACACTTACCCATCTTTTCATGAACAAAGGCAAACTATGTATAGCTACAGTTTACAGCTTTTCTACTGTGATTATACATTTTATGCACTATCAAGAACATTAACGATATAGGTCAAGGTTATAGGTGGTGGCTCTGTAGAACATTTGGTCCTTTAGAAATGTAACAAACTGCTATGTTATTGCACAATGCATTTTAATACTATTTATTCTCTGAAATGACTCTAAAAGTCTCACTAGTAAACCAAAAAGAAGATGCCACTAAGTACATTTCAGGGTCTTGTGGTTATTTTTGGTATACATTCTTTCAGTGCTTGCAAAACACAACTGCTTGCTTTTGGGCTGGAACTCTTTCACAGTAAAAGCATCATCTCAGATGCTTTTTTCTTCACCTCAGAAGAAACTAAGACAGAACATGCAGGTAGAAACTTAGCAGCCTCTTCCACCAACTGCACCCTCTTCCTACTGCACAGTAAGAGGACTCTGATATCTTTCTTTTCCACCACTGTTATTTTGAAGATCAATTTCAAATTCCTTTAAAATATAACATTCATATTCTCAAGAGAATGGGTTTCACTGGATGCTCAGTCTTTTTCTAGTTTTCTGTGAGAACTTCCAAGACAGTCTAGATAAAATCTTAAGGCCCATTTTATAGGAATCTTCCTCTGGCTTTTTATGTGTTTCCAGTTCAGTAGCAGTTAAGAAATAACATCTAGTTTATTAAAGAAATACTGAGTATGGCTTTGTAGTTACACTGTCATGTTTATTTGTAATGCTGCCTTTTCAATGACATTGAGAAGGGTAAAACTTCATCAGTGTCCAGTGAACTGTTTTCTTCTGAAAATGTTCAGAATTTTTATAAGCTAACTCTAAAAGCTTCTGAAGGAAAAACTTAAAGTGCCTCAATAAATAATACATGCGAGCAAATTATATATTAAATGTGCTATGGGAACACTTACAAAAATAAAATGCTTAATTTATTAAATAAAATATCCCCAACACGAAGATGGACTATTTTGATCTGGCTCATATCAATAAGAAATAATAAAAAGAGAAAATGGAAAGAAAGATCACTTTTTTGCAATAACGCCCCCTCACAGAGGGAGGCAGAAGTCTTGAGGAATAGGTAAGGTAGGTTTTCATCTGTAAGAATTCATATTAAAAATAATCCTAGCTCTAAATTTCAAATTGTCAACTTCTAGTTTGAAAAACAACATGTATGCCCATGCAGCGGTCATCAACACAGTGGCCATGCAAATGTTATACATATACAATGCCAATCCAACCAAAAATAAATTATTTAATAAAGTGTATATGTTGGTTATGACAGCAATAGTACCAATACAAAAATGACGCTGAGGTCAGAATCTTTGCACTCTGAATAGCAAGCCATAACCACAGAGTAATTTGTTTTTTCTAGAGATCTTTATCCCCTGCTATGTCTCAAACATAACCAGTGATCTCCGTGCTTTAGATTATTCATGTTATATCAGCCTATAATATCTATAACATTGTAAAGGCATTTAAACATGGCTAATGTCATCCATTAGCCCCTTCTAATGAAATATAGGTTATATCATTATGAGTTTACTATGTCTACGAGGGTGTACTACGAGATGAATGATTGTTTCTTCACAAAGGGCATTAATCGACAAAGACCATGCACAGTTTTGCTTGCATGGTTAAAAAAAGAAAAAAGAAAGGATTGAGGAAGGAAGGAATATGCTGCTGGACAAGCACAGTGTAAGATATGCCTGCCTCAGCATTTCTAGTTTGTCCTATCAAAATCCTTAGTTTCAACATGTAATCTTGAAATTAATATTGTATGTAACTAAATCTAGCTTCAGCCTTTACTAGAAAAGACTAGCTGGAGAACATTTTTACACCAGTGGCATGACAATATCCTACCAGAAGACAAAAAAGGGCACACGTTTAGTTTATCATGTTGTAACACAATTGCGTGCAGTGCAGGCAGCATCTTATTTTGTTTTACTTGGTTCTGGCAATGAATGGTGCTGGCAAAGCACCTCCTTAAACAATCCCTTTAGTCCTCAGAAAGACTCTTCAGGGAAATGGCTAGACCCCTTCTTGTCTTCCATCAAATCACTTCAGTGTTTTCTTGTAGGGTTGGATGCCACCTGATTTCCCAAGGTCCTCCAGATAGTGTATCACACATGAGTGTCTTCTTTCTATCTGGCTTTATCCCTGCAAAGAACATTCTTCATGTAGAGAACACCAGTCTTCTTTTTCCACCCACAGGCTGAAGCAAAAAAAATGAGGTGAATCCATAGAAACTCCCAGTAGCTATACAGCAGAAATCACAAAGTTTTAGTCAAATATATTTTTCCCTTTTTTTCATCCACATCAAAGGCATGAATACAACAAGGCATTGTTAGTTTGGTGGGCAAACTGAAGAGTCTGCTGATATAACAGATTGGGTTTTTAAGGCCTTTGTCTATGCAGAGTTACAATAATGCAGAAGCCAAATTGATTAGAAAGACAGGAGAGAAGGGAAAAAAAAAGATAGAAACTGAGAGAAAGAGAGAAGATACGTCTTGATAATGTCTAAAAAGTCAATACTGTGTCTACAGATGGAGAAGCACACATTGCTTGCCCTTTGAAAGCTTCTCCACAACTTTGTCATTAATACTGTCAAAGTTAAGAACACATTTGAATGTAGTTCAGCGGCAGTTGAACACATTCATTCCCGCAGCCCAGAAGAAATGCTAGGAGACTTTAGCCTAAAATATCCAAGTAGACTGGAGATGCCTTGGCCAAGTTCTGAAGGAGGGAGTGGATTTCTTTGATGTTGAGCCTCATGTGAGGCTCCCGTTGCCAACAGCCCAGCATCAAGTCATACACTTCCTTTGGGCATGTGCGAGGTCGCTGCAGGACTCGGCCCTGAGTGATGCACTCAATCACCTATGAGAAATCACAAGCAAAGGATCACCACAGCTGTGCCAGCTACATAGAGTTCACCCATGTAAGAGTTAAATTTAACCACAGCAGCCTCACTGGTGGCTGCCATGAAGCCATCTTTGGAAAGGACTGTTTTTCTAGGCAGATGAATGAGCAGCAGTATACAATCTGGAAAATTCACTGTAATGTAAGTGGTCAAAGAGCAATAAATTCACTCATGTTAACTTTACCCATGCTGACCACTCCATAAGGAAATTGGAGCTGGGAATTAATCCCATAGGTTCTCTTTCTACCCAACTACTACCTCAGAGGGAGGATAAATTTTCAACCTGCTCATAAAGCAACAGTGCCTCTCCTTCTCTCTACCCTCTGCAAACTATTGAGTATCATGGTGGCTAATCTCTGGAAGGGGGATACTTGTGACTGCCTAGAAATCATGAGATATCTTGATTACTTCAATCTAATCTGTCTGGTTATGGACAACCACTCTGAAACAGAACCATGTATGATGCATCTGTTCAGGAGATAGCTAAGATCCTTTTTATTGTCTCATAGTCTATCCAGAACAGACTTTATGCTATGCAAAGGAAAAAATTAAATTGCAACTGTTCTGGTTCTGCTTCAACACCTTCCATCCATTCAGGGGAGAAAAGGGTAAAAAAGAAGAAATTCAAGCATATGGTTAATGACAACACAAAAAATTGCCATATATATGTGTCGGCCTTTAAGAAATAAATTTGTTGCTGTCCTTTTTCTAGAGAAGCCACACCAATAATTAGCATAACAGCTTTTCCAATTCAATTTGAGAATATATTACACGAACCTCGTTGTTTGAGAGCTGATACCATGGCTGTTTGCCATAAGTAAAGATTTCCCATAATACAACCCCCAGGCTCCAGACATCGCTTTCTGTGGTGAACTTCCTGTACATTATACTCTCTGGAGGCATCCAACGAATGGGCAGCATGGTGTGACCCCCAACCTGAGAAAAGCAAATAAAAGAGTTAGAAATAGTTTCTTCAGACCCTCACAAGGCAGTCTGATGACATTAAACATGGAGAATCCATGGTTTATTTTTTTTTCCCATCTGGTAACATTCACTTTGAGGAGCTTTGAAGAACAGCAGATTCATGGTTCCAACTCCTCTCCCCCAGCAACAATAAGTACCACACAATATGTTCCTCAACAAAAATCTCAAAAGATGTTGTTTCTGAAGTCTGAACTAATCTTGAACATTTACTTGGCACACCCTACCTAAGGAACAGGAAAGTCCATATTACATTACAAACCAACTTTGAATTAGGCCAGTTTTACTCTCTATTTTAACATTCAAGAAACTGAAAAAGATTCATTAAATGAAATCTGGAAAGATTATTCTCTTAGAAACTCTGTAACATCAACTGAAATATATGAAGACACCATGGTCTGACTGTATGAAATGGTAGGATTGGATCTGTATGGTTGAATATCCTAATTTTGACTGAATTAAAGCAGTGCTGTTTTCTGTTGTTAAGTGTCACAGTTAATACATCAAATTATTTTGTTCCATGTTAACAACCCTGTCCATTAAAAAAAAACCACCAGTCCTTTGGATATATTCCCTTGATAACAAACAACTTGTAAGATACGGATTCCTACCTCAAATCAACTTCTGTTGAATGGGATCTTCACTGAATTAATGTCTTTCTGAGACCTTTCAGAACATTTTTAACTTTCCTCAGAAAATTAAGCTTCCTTAGATGTAGGTTTCCTAACCTTAATTTAAATTTTTTTAAGTATTTTTATGTCCAGGTTCAAAACAATTTATTGTTCCTGGCATGTCCTACTGTGGTTGGACCACATCAACAAAGAAATCTATTTAAGTAATTTTTAAACAGTGTAACTGCTGAGATACTGTGATATGGATGTACAGATATGCTAGTTACTTTTGTACCATGACAGCTGAGAATATTTCCAAGGAAGATTAAAAAAAAAAATTTAAAAAAAAAAAAAGCTTTTTCAAGGACATCTTACTCTTGATTAACTCATTTTCCGTTCTGAAAATATATTTAGTTATGAAACCACATTTACACTTTCAGGATTCTGTAAATTTGAAACATAATTTCTCCTTTGAGATGTAACATTTGTTATAAATAATGGCCTTCTTGTTCTCATGTTCAAACAGTGAACGGAAGAAAAACACAACAGTTGGGATTAACATTTCTAAATCACACAGGATATACATTAGGGTTATGGTAATGCTGCACTAACACTGAATTGCCAACGATTAGTGCAGCACACCAAACAGCAATGACTGTGGGAGCTCAGTCCTGTTCTGTGCATCACTAGACATTCATCAGTAATGAAATCCACGTTCACTACTGATTTCATAGAAACAGAAAGTCATGCTAAAATGTTCATAGACTTAGACTTGGTTTATTATGAGGTTCTTTTTCTACTCTCTCCACATGAGATATATGAGTGAGTTATGGAGGAATATTACTTTGCAGGTTGTTGAATGACAGGCGTGGCTCCCTATTTCAGTTTCTGGCTACACTGTGGATGTGCTTCTGACTCCATGCAGGTCTCTCTGCACAGGTGTCCAAGCCATTTAAAAAGGGATCCATTTCCTGTGCACTGCATTGATAGAGAATGAATACACATTTTAAGTGCTTTTTCCAATTTGGCCCACTTGTCTCTATGTTAACAGTATATCTCTCTGGCAGAAGACTGGTTGTAAGTCTCTGTGCTTTGGTATTTTTTATCAACCTTTGATTGAGAGGGCCCTCGATGTGGAGAGTTTGAACACACCAACATACTGAGATGCAACCAAACACTCAATTTCCCACCTTATCATAACCTAAACTGACATGACAACCAAACACTTCCAAACCACCACCACTTTTAAGCCAGTCTTTAGAGGTATTTAATTAGAAAGACAAAAAAAGTTAGTCTGTTGGAAATATGCAGCCACATAAACCCATTAAAAAAGCAAGTGCCATGAAAAGATGGTTAGTGATGAGAACGTTTTGGTCTCATCAAATATTAAAATGGCTCTTACATCTGCTCATCATATAACCTCTGCTACAGGTTTTGTTCAGCAATTTATTTGAATTATTACTTTAAAAATTAATGAAAACCAGAGACAATAAAACATGTAACCTTAAGTTTTGTTTTTGGTTGTTTTTTGTTTGGTTGGTTTTTGGCCTGGGCTTTTTTTTTTTTTTTTTTTTTTTTCTTTGACTCATTACTTTAAAAATTAATGAAAACCAGAGACAATAAAACATGTAACCTTAAGTTTTGTTTTTGGTTGTTTTTTGTTTGGTTGGTTTTTTGTCCTGGGCTTTTTTCTTTTTTTTTGTCACATCTTAAATCAAGAGATTTTGAAAAAGCATTTTAAAAAATCCCCAATCGCTCTTCAAATCTTATGTTTTTTCAGTACATATCCAGTCTATTTCTGGTAGGATTCTGCGCTGAGTTTTCAATGTAACTCAGGAAAATGAAGGACAATCTCCTCTAGAGTAACATCACCTCTGATGTGTAACATCACACACCAAGCTGTGTCTCTTTGAAGTTGTAGCAAGGCTGACTTGTTAGTATTGACACCAAGAATTCAGTTTACAGGTAAGCACAAGGCACAGGGCTCATTGGTGCTCTTCCCAGATCTTGACTGGAGCTGTGTCCATTTCTGTCCCTGAAGGCACAAGAGTTCACTGGACAGAGGACTTAACCAGAACTGAGAAGTCCTGAGGTTTCTCCATCTCTGTCATTCATATTACTTCAAACACCTCAACATCTTTATGAAGATAGAATTTATTGCCTTTCAAGATATCAACAAAAGTATTATACAGGGTGGTCACCTTGACAGATGGCACCGCAATGAATACAAGATAACCTGTGCAACACTGATCATCTATGGCATGCTGTGCGTCTACCCATGGTCTCAGAGCACCTTCCACTTCAGTTCAGTTCCATCAAAACCACAAGTATGGGCCAAAGGAACTTCTTCAAAATGCATGTTTCCTTCTCTATTAAAAGTCAGTGGCTACTGACTCAACACTCATTCAGCTCAAAAAAGCATTAAGGACTCTGCTAGTTGTATGCCTAAAATGAAGCACATACTTCAGAGCTTTTTGAACTGAAGCCTAGGACTTGACACAACTGTTTGCAAGGTGCCTGAAACAAATTGCATCTGTTGAGAGCTTCTTTTGATTTTTATCTTAAGAGTCCAAGCATGCAGGGTTGTGCCATAACAGCAGTGAAGAGAGGTGGGGTGCCTTTTTGCTGTTGCCATACTCTCAACAAGGCCAGGAGGTTTTTATCCAAGAAGCACCAGTGAATGAAAACATTACTTCACTGATCACAGTGTAAAGGTTCTGAGTGCTTCAAAGAGATGCCTTCAGCATATCCTTTAATAAGAAATGCAGGTTATTACAAAGCTCACAGGTATCACCAGTGTTCTGCAGTGTAAAGTCTGTGCCACACACACTGTAATTTCACTGCTGCTTGAGACACATACATTTCAAATGGTTTTGTGCTGAACAGGTTATAGTTATGTGTAAATAAAGCCTTTATATTCAGTCTAGCTAAAGTTATGACAGGATTAAAAGCATTAGAGTTTTAACTTAATATGCTATGACTTTAAAATAAATAATGTAGCTGTATGATCACTTTATGTATACAAATTAGAGTAGATTTTCTTTATACTTATCTGAAAGCAGCTGCATTATCATAAGACCACACAATATCACAATTCTGTTTCATTTAGAATTGTATTTCTACAGAAATATGGACTTAAGAACTTACTTCCATACGCCAGTTTATGAAAGTACACGCTAGCCCAGCTATAGCCTTTCATTATATTCTAGCTAGCTTTTACTAGCTGCTTTCACTAGCAGCACTGGGCTAGAAAACCTGGTGAATTAGCCTCTGCAACATGCAAAAAATTCACAGGGAGGAGACTGCTATGCCCAATCAGTGAGCTGTCATGCTCTCTAAAGAAGCTGTTCTAAGGAAAATGTTGCACTTTCAACAATACAATTTCATTAGCACTTGTCACCGCTTTAAGCAAAAGCTAAATTCATCTTTTCAATGAATTTAGCACTTTGAAAGGTGACAGAGAAGGTGGCCTTAAACATTGTTTTAATCTATTTGCAAACATTAATCTTCTAGGGCTGCTATAGAAGGACCACGTCTTAGTTTTGAAGCAGGGCCTCAAATTTTATAGTTTAAGTTGTTCCAATTAAAAATATATCTGTCTATACCCTGACATGTTCACTATTCCAATGTCATGGCCTAGCTGCCATAGAAATCCAAGGCCTTGTTATCTGATGATTGTGAGAAAATTGATTTCTCACAATCATCCAAATGAAAACCAAATAAAGCCTTGTACTCCTACTGGAAACAGAAGACAGTGGGTGGAGCTGGGGGAAGCCAGCCTGCGGAGATATGGAAGGCACAAGGGGTATGTGGGGCTGAACAGATATGACACAAGGCACAAGAAATAATCAGATGGAATCGTCACGCAGACTCACCAAGGTTGTCAGAGACCTGAAGGATCATCTATTTCATCATCTAATTAATCATCTAGTTCTAGACCATCTAGCATCACCATAATCACCCCTAAATCATGTCCCCAAGTACACATCCAGATGCCCCTTGAACAGTTCCAGAGACTGTGACTCCACTACTTTTCTGGGCAACTTATTCCAATGCCTAACCACTCTCAGAGAAAAATTATTGTCTAATCTGAACCTTCCCTGGTGTAATTTAAAGCCATTTCCTCTCATCCTTTCGCTTGAGCCATGGTAGAAAAGAACAAGTGTCACATCACTACAGCTTCCTTTCAGGCAGTTATAGAGAGTAATAAATTCTCCCTTCAGCTTCATTCTCTCTAGACTAAAAACCCCCAGCTCCTTCAGCTGCTCCTTGTAAGACCTGTGCTCCAGACCCTTCACCAGCTCTGTTGCCCCATTCTGGACACACTTCAGTAGCTCAGAGCAAGGGGCCCAGAACTGGACACAGGATTTGGGGTATGGCTTTACCAGTGTGGAGTACAGTGGGACAGTCACTGTCCTCGTCCTGGTGGACACACTATGTCTGATACAGGCCCAGATGTCATTGGCCTTCTTGGCTACCTGGGCATGTTCAGCTCATGTTCAGCTGGCTGTTGACCAGTACCCCTAAGTCTCTTTCTGCTGAACAGCTCTCCAGCTGCTCCTGCCCCAGCCCAGAGCACTGCATGGGGTTGTTATGACCCAAGTGCAGAACCCAGCACTATGCCTTATTGAGCCTCATGCAGCTGTCCTTAAGCCAGCCCATCAGATCTCTCTTGCAAAACCTGACCCTCAGGCAAATCAACGGGTACTGTTGCTAAGATGCCCACTCAATCAATTCACGCCAGGTTTATGCCTTAGTCACCTGAGTACCATGAGGAGGGATTGGCTGCTCCTTTGCAATGCATGCCAGCTGCAGCCCAGTCTAACTGTAACCAGGGGCTGTGGTGCTGGGGGTGATGTATAGCTTTGGGGCTCCACAACCCAGCTGCAGGGTGCTGCAGCGGCTAACAAGGGACAGGACAGTCAGAACAGTCTTCCTCCTAAATGCCAGTGACCATGTCTGGGGAGGTTCCAGCACTCCGAGAGGACATCAAATAGAATTCCCAGCTTTTTCAGGCATTGTTACATAACCCTTTTCTGATTCTATTTTTTCCCCCTAATTTCTTTAAGTAGTAGATTACTCTGAATTCATGCACTGAAAAGCACAGTAACCAATTGCATAGCCTTGGAAAACAGACTTCCTCATTAACATTTCACGTTCCCATGTTCCCACGATTCCTGCAGAGTGACATTTCAGTAATGTGTCATAGCACTTTGTATATTCTGTAAAGACTAGTGATGCTTTTTCTGCCAAGAGAATAAAAGTAATCTCTTTACTTTGTTAGCCCAATGAAGCTGAATGACTGTCAGGGGTTCAGCCCTGATCCTGTCCCAATGTCCTGTCTGGCTTGTCTGGTACATCTTTCCAGAGTCCTGTTGTTTTCAGGCCTTTTGAAATTCAGGGTGGTAGACTTGAGTGCAGCAACATAGTTCAGCAAATGTCCAAATTAAAAGTCACGTGACAAGTATATATTCAATCTCTTTAACACAACCACACCTTAGTCTGTCAAACAAGAAAGAAGCTGAATCTTTTGAATAATTTGTTCACCCCCTCCTAAAAAAAAAAAAAATTCCAGTATACTTGCAAGATAATGCCATTTTAGGGTATTTTTCACTATTTATATTTTGGTGTTCTGATTTGTTTCCCCATCTCAGGATGATATAACTGCAAAGAAATGTTCTCTGCAAAAATTATCATGTCTTATTGCTAAAACTGAAAACCTCTTCTCTCTTGCTGAACATCTGCTCTTTCCCCCTCATAAAAGCTGGCAAATGTTTCTCTTAGCATAGGAAAAAAAATCAATAATTGTTATTTTCATTTCTTTCATGCCCTGGCCTTGCAGACGAAGTCACTGTCTTCTCTTGAAATATCAGTCTTGCATATCTATTTGCAGAAAAGAAATATATTATTTTCATAATCATAATAAGCCATACCACTCCAATGCAAAAGGTTACTGATTTATTAAATAAGGCATATTATTAGACAATAGCTAAAAGCGTGTCCTTTCATTTTCACTTTTAACCTTGATTTATTAATTCTATCAGTGGTTTTGTCAGAAAAGTGAAACATGGTCTACAACATTTATTACACTGTAAATTCTCTCTTAAACTACTCAACATCATTTTATTATTGTGTGGCAATTTTGTGTCACGGAGATAAAATTCTTCTCATTAGCCTCAATAAAACCATGAGCAGTATGGAGAAGATGAAGAAAGACCAGTTACTCTGATGTTCACATAACAAAACAACCAGAAGGTACTGAAAAATGTGTAAATGGCAGGTTCATAATGAACAAAAAGAGGCCACCTGTCACCTAATGTACTTTTGCTTGTGGAACTCACTGACATGACATACTGCCAATGTGGAAAGTTTATCTGGGATCAAAAAGTGATTAAACAAACTGATGAAGGATAAAATCTGACAAGGACTATCAAATATGAAAATACTGTCTCTGGCCCAGGAAGGTCTGGAACTGCAGAATGCTGGAGGCTAAGAGAGTACTTGAGGAAAATATTAATATGTGCTTAGCATGTTTCCATACTATTCCACAGTTATCAGTTTCTCACAGTGACAGGATCCTGGACTAGAAGGGCATTTGGAGAAGTTATTCCTATGTTTGTGTATAGATGGGCCACATATTGCAATATGCAGTCCTTACTAAACCTCTCAGCAATGCTTATGGAGGGCTAGAAATAATTTGGCCTAAAGAAGAAATGAAGAGGAGATACCACATGAAATTAAAACAGGTCAATCATCTAGAGCATCTTGCAATTCAGCATCATCTAAAGATCTTAAAATGTTAAGTTGAACAGATAGAGAAATGGTGCCAATTGTTGTGTTTTTCACAACACAGCATCAATTTGGGCCAGACAAATAGGATAATTAATAAACTGTAGTAGTTATTGCACTACAGGCCATTTACTCTTCTAAGAAAAGAAGATTAAGTGCTCTGGATGTAAGATGAGATGAGTACTGTAAAGAAGATGACGTGATTCACATCTCTGATTAAAAGAAACATCTCTTATCAGAAAGCCAGAAGGGAAGTTAACTTGAGTAGAAATCTGTAGCACTTAAAATGAATGGATAACAGGTTTTTGGCATCACAGATCAAGTGTGTATGAACAGAAAAAGGTCTATTCCTTTAAAATACAATTTCTTCTGATTCAAAATGATAATGTATTCTAGTGTTAAACAACAAACAATAGCCTAAGGTATGAGAAAGGGAGATATGCTGTGGAAAATCGGAAGGAATGACACTTTGAACAGTGTATTTCAGTGAATTCAGTATAGACCTAAATTAATTTCTGAACGTGGGAATTCAGGATCTTAGTGAAAAGGCAAGGAGATTGGAAAAGCCAGAGAAGATCTGTTGAATCAGATGGCCCTTCCTTTCTAAACCACTCTGCGTTCTCCTAATTTTCCATATCAAATTATGCTACAGCATATATAGTGACCAGTAACCATATGTGGCATGATTTTCAGCTCAGAATGTAGAGCTCTCGAGAGGTTCTTTGATATTGAAGTGCTTACAAAAACTTGCTACTATATCCCTTGTACCTTATCACTGTTTCCACATCTGAGTGTCTGCTGATGGTACCAAGTAGTGAAGAGAGATATTAAGTAGACAAGCAGCTGGAATGACTCATGTTAAAGTCCTCACAGCCTCCAGGATGATCATCTAATCTGTCCAAGTCAACAGCAAAACAATTTTGCAATGCAATATTAATGAATTGCAGCTACTGCCTTTCTGATTTTCAAAGCGGCTTGCAATAAATCAAATCCCACTTTTATATTAATCCTAAGTAGCTTGGGCTACCAGGGCTAAGGAGGTTTTTAAAAAAATCTTTAATATGCACTGGAAAACTAGCCTCTACAACTCTGTGTCACAGCTGAAATTCAAAACTCTTTTGCTTTTTCAGTTAGGGGTTGGATGTGTAATGTGATGAGATGCTGGATGAACAGCACAGTCAATATCAATAAGTTGCAGGTACTTGAACACAGACTCTGAAAGCCAAATATCACAACACATAAGACAGTCTGCATTCAATGGAAAAGCTCTTACTGCTAATGTCAAGTCTGAAAACTATTTCTTAGTTACTAAAGATTGCAACTTTTTCCCATATTTTACTGAAAACCACATTTTTCTTCAAATTTACTGTAGGTTAACATAGCATATCTGGCTCTATCGATCATGTCAAATTACATCACAGGAGAAGAGGGGAGCAACAGAGCTTGGTTTGTAGTATTACTTCTCCCTTGTGAGTCACAAAACTATTTTTTATAATGTACACTGCATGGGAGCACCACAATTTCTAGCTGAAATGTCTCAGATGTTCCAGTTCTTTGAATTTTCTAAGACAGCCTCTTCCCCCTTCCCCCAGATGCTAATAAACAAGGCAATGACAAGATCCTTGTACTCATATTCCTTCTCTTCTGCAGTCTTGATGATGTTTTCTGCTTCATACTTTCTCTGGGCCATAATTTGTTTACATAAACTGGAAAATGCAAGATAAAAGTTTCACTAAAATAGAACAGAAAAAATTTCTCTGTTGTTTTCCCTCCATGAATTCTAGTTTTTCTCTCCTTAATTGTGTCACAACATCATTCTATGAGTTGAAACAGGCATTTGCTCTGAAATGAGGCATCTATCAAACAACATGCAACACAATCATTAAAAATACAAGTAACTGCTATTACTGGAGGAAAAAAAAACCTCAAAAAACCTCCTATGGAGCTTGCAAAATCCTGAATTGTTCTCATCAAATTCTTACGTTGAATTATTCCTCAAGCCATGCTTAAAATATTGTTCTTGGATACAAGAGCCAAAGTGTAGCCCAAGGAGTGATGAACTCATTTTATAGCTCTTGGACAAATTCCTATACTGGTGTAAAGGGAAAATTTGCACAAGCAGAGGGCTTGGAACCATAAATTTGAGGTTTGGTTTTATATTAAGTTTGGTTTTGTTTTGTTGGGTTTTTATTTTTTCATTTTTCTTGTCAGTGCTTGTCTCTACTATCAGCACTGTAATTTTCCATTTGGGAAACAATATCCTGTGTTGTGTGTACAATGGTTCTTGGAATTCACGTGGCTGCATTTGTTTAACACCAACATTGAGCTTTAAATTCTGCCTGTGAGGCTAAAGAATCTTACCTTCTGCTTGCAAAACAAAGCTGGATAAACTCTCAAGAAGCCAGCATTGTCAGAAAGTGTTGGTCTCGTAAGAAATGGCCCTGAATCTTCCCTGGGTGCATCCATTCAATAATGGCATGTCATGAGGGTGGAGGTTTGGCTTTGTGATAGAAAGCCCCTTTACCTTGGTTATTACCAGGTATCCTGGGGAACTAAGGAAGATAGAGTAAACTTTGAAAGGATTTAGCACTCTGCACCAGCACTGCTGCATTTCAGGTAAGGACTCTCTGAAGATCTGCCATATAGATCTCCGCTCTACAGACTGTGCAATGTACTCCTCACATCCTTCACCAAATGTCACTAGTGTGTGAAGAAAGAAGAGATGGGTGGAAAAGAAACACAAAACTACACCTATTTTCCTTGCTTTTCTCTCATATTTTGTGGTGCCCCAAGGGACCACTCCTTCCACCTTTTCCTCTGATTGAAGCTATTCCTTACTGTAACTGTGCAGGTGGTTCCATCCTCATATATGCTTATCTTCCTCTCTGGATAAATAAGAATCCTATTACACATGGAATCCTCTTCTTCCTCTTCTTCAAAATAAATATAGAAACATAATTTTAGTTCACCTGCTCCAATAAAAGTACGATCTGCAGTAAAATGGAGAGCTCAAAGGTTAGATCAATTTTTTGGTTTTTTTTTTTAATAGGCTGCAACTTTACACCAAAGTAATTAGGACAAGTAATTAAACTTTTTAGATGTCTACTATTAGAACTGAAAGTCAACTTTATAATCTTCAATATAAATTTTACATATGGATTTCCCATACTCCAGAGTTGCCAAGATTCATGAAAAGCTGGAGACATTCAGAATAAGCCAAGTGGGAAATGAAGGTACTATATTGTTAGGACAACATATTTCAGTTTTTGAGGGGTTTTCTGAGATTGTCTACAGACCCAGTTTTTTTAGACTGTCTGGAATACTTCTGGCTATCACTTCCAAATCAAACTCTGTAAAAATTTGTTACAAAACCAAGTAACCTTTCTGTTAGGCTGGAACTAGTATTTTTGACCTCTGCTTGTATAATATCTAAATCAATGGAGTCCTGATATACATGAGGCTCCTACACAGGCTTGCAGTGTCATAATAATAACAGCAACAACAACAACATCACCACCACTTTTTCTAGTCACTTGTAAAAAATTACAAATGGGTTCACCATAGTACCTGCGGCGTTACCTTTTCATATCACAGGGGGTTAATACAGCCCTAATACTGTTTTTGAGTCTTTGTACTTATGAATATTTTTTATCTGTTTTGGATGAAATCTTCTGAAATATTGTTTCATAAAGCCTGCATTTCCTTTTAAAATCATGCTACTTTATTACTCTTCGGGCATGTTATCATGATCCCCACAGAATATTATCACATGCACTCAATGATGTTCTTGTTAAAATGTTATGTGTTTCAGCCCTTAGTATATAATTTTCTTTGCTTTTTTGCCAGGCAAATCTATTTATTCTTTCTGTGTATTAAGCCATCACATTCACCTAAATAACCTCTGTGGTCATTTCCAACAAAAACTTCCCGGCATCTTGTATCCATCAAGGGTGGTTCTGGTGTTCCCATTAGCCTTGACCCCACACTAAGGCAGCAGGCCCATTTTATTTTCGCTTCCTCTCTGCCAGATGGCAGCTCTCTTGCAAGACTCTTCAGTCACTGAGATATTTTTGTTAAGGAAAAGTAGATGCAACACTTAAGTTCTAATAGAATCTTCTCTTAAAAGAATATTTTTCCTACCATCATAATTTTGAGTTTGAAAACCCACTGTATTGTGAAAACCCATTATGTATAATAACTCCAGCCTTCCAAAACAGAGGGTTAATTTTATGACTTGTTAATTTTATCAGTGAGCTTATGCTGAGTAGTTAACACTGACAAAGGAGGCTGCCTTGCTAGTATGGCAAGTACATGTGAGAACTGACATTTTAAATTAATGTCCTTCAAGTAGCTGAAGCGTGCATTCATCTGTTTTAAGTTGCTTTTCAATTCTTTGAACATTTTACATACTCATTATATTGATATATTGTATTTACATACTCATTGCTATATGAGTGATTGGGTGCTCTGATGCTGAGAACCTTGCACTAGGTAGTGAAAGAACTGGATTAATGCAAGATCATGGAGACTTTATCCCAAAATGTATGCCACTTAATTTTGATATGTTACTGTATATGTATATCTATACATGACATTATAGGGCACTGCAGTGTATTTGGTAAAGCACGTCACTGTTATGATCAGTGTGTCACTGGCAGAAAGCAAGAGATTCTTCCAGTTTTCTGTGAGAATTCTTGAGCTGTGGAAATAGTCAGGCGGAAGTTAGACATTTGAAAGGCAGAAATAAGGTTCCATGTACTTTCCTTGCCTGTTTTGAAGAGATAGCAATGAATATCATATGTGAGCCAATTTGAATCAGACAGGAATTAAGCATTACAATTCCTGGGCAAAATGCAATTCAACTTCTTGCTCTGTAAGGTCAGACAGCTTTCCAGAGTCCATGTCTCCCTGTGAAGGAGAACACAATAATGGCAAAAGGAAATCATTGCCTCCACGACTGTCTTAACTATAGCAAAAGTAGGGGAGAATGTTCCCTGTTAAATGAACCTGATATAGGTTACTCCCCCCGATGTACTTGCTCAAGTAAGGGCCACTTTATGCTCAGCAGGAGCACTTTAATGAAGAAGCAGCTACAGAATGAAACAACAACATGGCACCCTGGTCCTGGGAAATAGGGAAAGGAATCAAGATGAGTATCAGTAGAACAGAAAAGAGGATGTGGGAATGGGAAGAACACAGAGGGTGAACAGACACAAGGCCATTTCCACCGGCTCCTGATGGATTTCACAGGTTGTGACCAGCTGTGCAAAAAGCCCTGGGCTTTTCACCTGTCAGCAAGAGCAGGTGGGCTCTCTAGGTGAAACTCAGGCAGAGCTTTGGGGAAAGAATCACAGCATGCAGACTAGCCACAAATTTCTACAGGTCCTGAGGTTATGTCTGCCATCATAGGAAGAGATATAATTGTTTTCTCCAAAACAGAAGTACATTTGCATTCTGTCTTGCAGGACTAGTATAGTATATGCCTTTAGTTATTCTGCATTTGAACCAGGAATTTCTTCTGCAATGTCCAACACTGGGCCAAAAAGGCTTTTCCATTACTGTCTACTTCCCTTAGGAGCCCAAGTTGAAACACACAACCGGCAAGCTAGGCATCTGTAAATATCTTTATTATTTATGTGAAAGGCTCGCATTCTGTTATCATGCCTTAGCACCAAGGGTGAAATTATATCTCTGTGGGATTTAAGGCTATTCCATGCTAGTTGCTCATGATGCTCTTAGATGAAGAGCATGGGAAGAAATACTATTAATCTTCTGCTGATTTCTAACACTGAAATGCATACCAATCACTACAGTGTATTTGCCACAACGTCATCTGCAGAATAATTAACTTTAACACTATATAGTAATAACATAAAAAATACATCATTTATGATTTGGAAGATTCAAATGTATTTAAAAATTAATATTTTATGTTAACACTATATTATCCTTGTTAATATTAATTATTATATAGTTTTAGGGACTGTTTATGCAGAGAAAGAGATAGATGCCATAACTTAAATGACAGCTAAAACTGCATCTATAAGCATGAGTTAGGATGCTAGTTCTAGAATTCAATAATCTTTTACTATTCTGAAAAAATGGAAAATCTTTTTCTATTGTGCAATGGCATCTAGAAGCAGCATATGTGCAACTGAGCCCGAGATCTTTTTGTTTTACTTTGCTGATACAAAGAAGAAGATAGTAGAATTAAGCTCTGTAAAGGAAGCGATTGTTGTATTTAGTCTAAGGACTGACTGTCAGAAGAATCACAATAAGTTTTGACTGTTATGTTAACACCTTGTGATTCAGAAGAATCATAAGCAGCAGAGGATATGGGACAAGCAGAATAAGAAGTTAACAAGGCAACAGAAAAGTTGTACTTTTGATCTGAGAAAATCTCCCCTTAAAAATCTCTTTCACAACACATTCAAAGTGATTTCAATGAACTTTTACCTAGCTACTTATGGTACTTTTGCTATTCTACTCAACAAAAAAGTTCAAAAAAAAAGTGGTCAAAAAAAAAGTTCTTGTCTCTGTGAGAATTACTGATGTTCTGAAATGCCTTTGATTCTTTATCAGGCAAAAGTACTGAATATTTTCTCTGAATTTTGAGCACAACAAAAAATTGTAAAATTAAAAATGCTGGTGTTTCTCAGAAAAACACAGCAGCCAGAGGCTCCCAAAATATTTCAGTTTGAATGAAAATGTAAACCAAAAATTACTCAGATAATTTAAAATAAAATGTGACTGATGCTCAATTTAGGTCACACGTTCTGCAGCATATTTTTTGATAAATGGATGCAGAGGTGAAGCAAAGATTTACAGAGGTATAAGAAGAATATTCTGCAGCATATTTTTTGATACTGTGCAACCTCTAAATGGATGCAGAGGTGAAGCAAAGATTTACAGAGGTATAAGAAGAATCTCAGCAGAGGCTGCTGTGGGAGGGCTGGGAGGTGGAAGGGATCATTATACTTTTGGAGGGCAGCTTCCTGCACACAGTGCCACCTCTTTGAATATGCGGGTGTGCAACATTCAGGGGATTCCCAGTGTGTTTCAAGCCCTGTGTAGCTTGGCACGGTGAAAGGCTGGCAAAGGCATGATTAGTGGCTTAATGCATATCACTGGTCTCTAAATTATTTTCATTATCCCTTCCAGAAAGAATTCTTCCTCTGCTTGCAACTGCTCCATATACAACTCAGATACTTAATATTTGCACTGAGAGAAGGTACATTTTATAGATATTCAGAGAAAAAAATAAACAAAGCTTCACATGAGATCAATAAAACATGTCTTAAAACAACTGGATCCCAGATAAAGCACTAAAATATTCTATAGGGAGCAAAACCAAATTGAGATGAGAATGGATTATCTTACAGCCTAAACAAAAACAAGCAACAACAAAATAATTAATTAATAAGCAAATGCTTCTAATGTTTCTCTAGGCAGACTCTTTCCATGGAAAGTGAAATGATGGTAGAAAGTGATCATGAGCTGTTAAAAAAATAAAAATCTGAAATACTACCAATCAATGTCCCATTAAAATACATAGAATGCTCTCCTTTCAGATATTAAATATTGTAGCACAACAAATGAAACCATCTAATAATCTCTCCCTGTGTTTTGGTTTCACCTGTGATAGCGTTAATTTTCTTCGTACTAGCTGGTACAGTGCTGTGTTTTGGACTTTGTATGAGAATAATGGTGATAAAACACTGAGGTTTCAATTGCTGCTGAATAGTGCTCACCCTAATTCAAGGACTTTCCAGTTTCCCATGCTCTGCCAGCCAGCAGGTACACAAAAAGCCAGGAGGGAGCACTGCCAGGGCAGCTGACCCAAAATGGCCAAAGGGATATTCCATACCACAGAACATCATACCCACTGTATAAAATGCGGGGAGCTGATTGGGAGCCACCAGTACTGGTGGATGGGCTGGGCATTGGTTAGCAGGTGCTGAGCAATTGTACTGTGCATCACTCTTTTCTTGGGTTTTTTTCTTTTGCACCTCCCCTTTCCGTTAATAATACTAAATGTTAAAATAATAATTATTACAATAATTTACTTTATGTCAATTTTTATGCTGTTCTTATCTCAATCCACAAGTGTTACTTTTGTCTGATTCTCGCTTTCATCCCAGCAGAGGTGGGGAGTCAGCAAGGGGCTGTGCAGTAATTAGTTGCTCACTGGGATTAAACCATGACAGACAGTTACAGTGCCCTGTTTATTCAGAAACACCACAGACCATTGCAGATCCTGCGCAGCTACATGAAATTTCAGTAAAAAATGAAATATTGTCAGCCCAGGACAAAATGTTGCAACCATTTAACAGAACAGAGAATTTTTTAAACCAACTGGACTAGGCCAAGAAATGAATTAAAAGACTAAAGTAAAGAGAAAGTAGATGCTCTACAGGAGGGGGCAGCATATTGCTCGGCATGATAACTACAGTCTAGCAGACCCCTGTCATCTCTTCCTATAAAAATACACCCTAGTCTTCAAGCTGCATATTTTCTGTAATCCCCTTCTGCCACGGGCTACAAGCTAAGAGGCTGCAGAGAAAATATCAAGTCTTCAAATTAAGTTCCCCTACTCCCTCCCCTCTCTGCGGTCTCTGGCTGAATATCATCATGAGACCTGGCTGGACATGTCAGAATGTATAATTTTTGTCCCTGTTAGGGGCTTTCTCTGTTTTCACATCCCATATTTCTTGTGGGGTGGGAATGATGCTGGAGAGCTCATATGCAAGAGAGAGGGTGTGTGTCCTGTGTAGGACCCTGCTTGCTGCCTAGCCAGGGACAGCAGCCCTTCAGCTCTCGCCTGCTGCAGCCCGGGAACCCCCACTGCTGCCTCCACTGTCTGGCCCTGCATACTAATTGGCAAATTTAATGACTTTCCCTTCCTCTCCTTCCCTTCTCCTCCTAAGCTGCTGTCTGGGAGCAGGGAAGCCTGGCTGCCATGGAAACTGAGCCGTCAAACACCCTGAACCTGCCCCATCATCCCTGGGAGAGGATTCCAGTGGTGAAGCTCAAAGAAGAGGATGCTGGAGCGGGAATAGAAGTGGAGGAGAGGGAAGGTGCAAGGCTGACGGTGTCAGGAACAGGTCTGTGCTGTTCTGCGAAGAGGAGTATATACACAGCATAAGGAATCAAACATTTAGGAGAAAAACAGGATTACCAGCTTTTTTCTTCATAATGATTCAAATTTCTTTTTGCCCCCTTCGTCCTATCCACTTATTGTCTGGATCAAATACCCCTAGTGTATGCACATACCATATCATCAAGGAGGTTTTGACAATCCCAAATCTGGATCACACATATTAAGGACTGTTTTTAGCCAGAAAAAGGGCTGATTACAGCAAGAAAATGGTTTGAGAGGGCCTCAGGCACAAGCTGGCAGAGGACAAACCCCAGGCTAGGCAATAAGGCTGTGATCCTCTGCCCAGCCTTTCAATCCTGCCTCCCTTTCTCAGGCTAACTGCTGGACTGGAGTTGCATGAAAATGCAGCATTTGTGGCACAGTCTGTATGCGCTGCTGCCTTTTCTGGGCAGGCACCTAGTTCAACACCAGCTCTGTGTCCAAAAGAATTCTGGTCTCTGCTTCAGGCTGTGTGGCTGTGGGAATTGCACTTTTGTCCTCAATTCTGTCTCCTGAGGATTTATGAGCATATAATAAAGGTAAAATGAATATTTTCTTCAATCTTAGCACTCAAATTTCAGCCTTCAAGGGACGCTGTCTCTTCTACTGAGTCTCCTTGTAAGCTTTCAGGCCAGCAACGGCAAATCTCCTTGCATGTCTTATTTCTAAGCAAAGCTCCCTGTGATATGATTTATTCATGAAGGGAGCCCTCAGAAGGTCAATAAAACTGGCGTGCTCCCCAAAATACACAAACAAGAGAAGAAGAAAACCCCACTGGGTCAGCACTTTTCTGAAGACAAGATGAAGCTGTTTATATCCCAGACAGACTCACTTATGCAAGGGACATAACAAATTTTTCAACTCTCCTTCTCTGTTCCAACCTCTTGAACAACCAGCTTAGTGCTGAAAATTTACTTCAGATACAAGTGAGAACTTGCTGTGCCATAAAGTGTCACAGGGTTTTGGAGCTGAAGTACCCAACACACCCAACAAAAGCACTGCTTGGTATTCCTGTGAAACAGGGGGACCTACTGCAGTGCAGGCTAGGCAGCAGGTCTCAGGCATGACAACAAAGAACACACAGCCCAACTGGCTTCTCAAAGTGTTACTTCCTCCTTAGCTAAGACCACCAATGGAGACTTCTGCTTGGATTGTTTCTTTCAGGGACTTTTATGGTGCCTTGCACCTGATCTTGCCATTGATTTGAAAAGTGAAAAGGACTGACCATTATAAATTTCAGTACCCTAGCTCTGTTACATGTGAGCTGCTACAACACAAATTGGTACATAAAAGATGAATAAGTGCAGAATAACTGTTTGCAAGATATAAGAATGTTTAAACTAAGAGAGAAAAATATTTTACAGGGTTTGCAGCATTTGTGTAAGCCCCTGATTCATACAATTGAGAGTAATTTTATTGACTAGGAAATAATGTTTGAAACAAAAAATGTTAAAGGATTTACATGAAGAAAAAAAAAGGTAAAGAATATTTTTTTCCAAGCAAATAGAGAAACTGGTCAGAAGGCATGCAGGTGGGAAACTTAAGGTTTCTCATTAAAAGAAACAGAGAGCTGATAAGTGGAAAAAACTCACCCTCTCTGTATCTTTCTGAACAGAGTGGGAAGAAAATTCTGCTGGAAAAGATCTCACTCTATCAGCCCAAAGGTGATGCACAGGATGAGTGTGAACAAAGGTGATACAGCAGACAAAGCATTTGTGGATTTTCAAAACCAACACCTTTGATAAAGCTCTACATCACAGGCCATTAAAAAAAAAAATAAAGGCAGCTAGAATGTTTAGAAAACCATTTTAGGTTTAGAAAGCCTTTCCAGGGAGTGAAAACTGGTTAAAGTACAAGAAGCAGTAAGTAGGATTTCAAGGTCACTTCTCAGGTCAGAGAGAATGCAGTAGTGAAATCCTCAGAGGCCAGTGTTACAACCAGCTACATTCAACATCTTCAGTAGCCTAGAGATGGAAGCACATTGCCAGGGAGTTCAACACAGGGGGTGGACTAGTTAATGCAGTTAACTAAATGCATGATAAACAGCTCAATAAGCAGCAGCTACCACAAAAACTAAAGACAGCAAGCATCACCAGCATAGGTACCAAAAACATGGCACAGGGCATAATTCTGCCACTTCACAAAGGCACGGCCTTCAGTGTGCAGTTGCTTACAAATTCACTAAAATGTTGGATAAAGTGAGGTCTCAGCAACTATTGCAGAATAGTCATTAACAAAGTCTGAAGAACTGTAACAAGAGAATACTCAAGAAAATTACCAGGAGATAAATTAAGAACAGATGAAAGTATTTTTATACAAAATGGATACTAAAATTCTGGAGTTGTTTCCACAGAAATGGACAGTAACAGCAGGTACAAGCAAGGATAAGACTAAATCTATGGACTGGTTCACACACAGGCAAAAATGGAAACTGTCAGAAGTAATCTCTAACATCCCACATTCTGATCTTACAGACTCTGGCACAGTATAAGAAAATGCCCACAAAAACTGGCAAGAGATAGGGCAGGTAACTCATGAGAAAATGTGATTCATATCTAAGAACAGGCTCGGTCATTTTTTGGAAAAGATAGTCTCCATATTGAACTTGCTAGGGTAGAGTAGGAAGGTCAGGAGAGTATCCGTATAGTCAGAGATTAGACCAGAATGGAGACCCCCATGTATCTGTGAGATGTCTAATTTTGAAGATGGGCTGAGTTTGCACCACACTTTGTTGATTATTTTTATGTACCAGGCACATTTCACATCAGCAGGAATGGGTTAAACCTTTCATTTGGTAGGAAAATGAAAAATCACCTTTGCATATTTAATTAAAACATAATGAAATGTCTGAAGATCTTTGGCATTTTACAACACCTCCTTGGGTAACTATGTTTATGTATAGCAGATAAAGGCAGAAACATTTGTGAATGTACTTCATCAGTGCAACTGCTCACATGCTACAACTGTATCATTTCTATATAAATGTTTCTATATCACATGTATGATACATATGGGTTTTCTCCCTCTGGATCAAAAGATCCCAGTGCCATTAGTAATTTAAATATGCATTATGGAAAACATTTTTAATTACAGGATCTTAAAATATTTTTCTATACAACCTTTTTTGAATTCTGCGAATTTGCTAGACTGTGCTCAGAAATGAGGGAGCTGTTAAATATTTCTTCTTAACCACAAGGCTGAAGAACTTCAGCTCTATCAGCCTGTCTTGACATCATCTTAGTGGCCCTCCTCTGAACTCACTCCATGGTCCTTCTTATGTTGAGGGCCCCAGAGCTGGATGGAGTGCTCCAGGCGGGGTCTCACAGAAGTGGAAAACAACAACAGTACAGATTTGGGTATGCCCATCTCCCTGCTCTTTCATGCACATCAGAGAACCAGTTTTAGTATTTACACATCAAAAACTATTGAAATCAAATGAGTATCTAAGTCTTTTAATTTCATTACCTAGCAACACTAGCAACTTTAAGGGTCAGTGGTTTTTTCTGTAAAGCAGAAGTAAGTGTGGAGGTGAAGGACAGGAAATTTCACGTTATGAGTTGAATGCCAGAAGAATCTTGGAAGGACAAGTAAACATCACGTTTTGTTTGTGTTTGATGGGGATAGTGGATTTGTTATTCAAAGGGTACTAATCTTGAAATAGCTGTCTGGCAATAACTGTAATTCAACTCACCTGTCTGCATAAGTCTCCAGGCTCCTTTTAAATTCTGAGTAGTTGACACAGAATTCTGTGACTTTAAAAGGCACAGAATCATCCTATATAATTGAAATTACAGTTGCAGAATTTTAGTCTCTGCGATTTCAATGTGGAGCAAAATTTCTATAGCCACCTTGGGGCTCATGTTTCCTTCAATTTGAGGCTCCCAATGCTTGCAGTGAACACCAAGATCAGAGAAACGCACTCAGACACCTGCTGGAAATCAAATAGCTCATCTTGATGTTATTCAATAGGGTCCCAAACACAGCAATAGAAGAAAGGATGAACCATTCAATTAACTTCCAGGCAACTTCCGCTGGTCCCCTTCTAACAAAATATTATGTTTTTTCTAGAATTTGTGAGAGCTGTTAGAAAGGTTGATAGAGAGAAAAATACTATTCACCTTTGAGAATAAGAGGTATAGGTTTGCTTTATTACATCTTCTTCTGTTACATCCAACAGGAAAACAAGTCTGTCCATTTTCCTATCCCCACCATGCAAGATTCAGGAAGATTGACAGAGCGTCCTGGCTGTCACATCAGTGCTAGACTGTTGCTGGACTTTCTGATCATACTTGGGATCTCCAGAACGTGAACAGACTTTCAGAACTTGAATGCTGTAGGGTTATTGAGGCTGTGATGGCTTTGTACCTTCTGTGAAAGAAGCTGGGAGTATTGCATATAATATGCAATAATGAATGTGATGAATTTGCTATACATTAAAACTCCAGAGAGAACCCAGCACAATCCAGTGTGGAAGCCCCAGTACTTCACTTTGCAATAAAGTTGCAATTTTTTGACCTAAATGAGCTTTTACCTCGCTGAACCAGCAAGGGTTGTAATACTCTTGTTATGAATAGGAGCCACTCATATTCTGAAAGGGTCATGAGTTGAAAAGGTGACTTCAAATTGTCACCCTTCTTAAAAAAAACCCAAAAACCAACCCCCCCCCCCCCCAAAAAAACCACCCC